>NW_008794211.1:3629218-3668149 GCF_000699145.1 Aptenodytes forsteri | reverse complement strand
GGCCATCTCCAGTTGTTAATTCAGACAGTCTCTTATTCTTTATGTTAAACAATCACTTTAATTGAGCCTATAGACCTCCAATATAATTGCAATCCATCAACCTTTATGAGTGTCTAGAGTTTTATGTTTAAATTAATCGGCAGCTAGTGAACCAGTATGGGAGAAATTGTCAGATTCTTTGAGGCGGTTAGAAGGAAACCTATTCCCCCAAATAATAATAATAAGACACCATGTGCCGTCACTCGTTAAGCTCCTAACACCTAATCTGGTATGGAGCAAAGCTTTCAACAAGTTCTTCAAAGAGGTTATGGTTTGGTTGGTCACAAAGTATTTTTATATAATCTCTTGTGGAAGTGTAACGTTTCCCTAGGCATGTGGAGGTGATAACTGCTGTTACTGACTTACAGAAAGCTGTGTTGGTGCATGGCTTTGCTGAAGGTTGATGGAAGGGCTCCCTGTGAGACAGCTATGATGAATATTTCCCATGGACCATAAAGTGCTCCTTGCTGAAGTCGGAGCTGCATCCACAAACATGCAGTGGGTTGGACGTTTATTTTTCTGCAACTGTTAAAAGGTCATTGAAGTAGAACATGTAGTATTTCACTTTCTAAATGCCTTAAAAAATGTTGAAGCTGCTTTTCACTGTGCATTTTGAGTTTCAAACAGGGTTAGTTATGACTAAGAATCACATAATACTTTTTCTGGGACTCTAATTAGCTTGGCTGACCTCATGTCCTAACGAACTTTGGCAAAAGCCCTTTTCACTCCTTTTCCCAGCAGGAGAAACTGCATTTACTGAGCTGTTTTTTTGCCATGTTAAAAAAGTTAAAAGGCCTGATACCTTTTACACTTTTATGATTCCCTCATGAATGGAAATTACATTAAGATTTGGGGTGGGGGATTATCCTTACATTGTAGTTTACGGTAATTTTACAAGGGAAATCAGAGGCACGTATTAGTCTGATCTCATTTGTGCCAGGCTAACTGTGAAGTAAGTGAAGTCTTGGAAATGTGTATGCAAAAAGCTCACATAGTTAAGACCAGAATCTGCCAAAACCCTTTTTTGCCCCTAGGCTACTAGTCCTACTGTCTGGAATTCCCTCCCTTTTTACTGCCCTGGAATTCTGTTACTTTTACACTGTTTGAGATTTCTAACTGTAATGCTATTATAGGTTTACTAGGGAACAGTCTCCTGGGTAAGATCAGAGTTCAGGATTTGGCTGACGTGCTCCATGACTGGCAGAGTTACTGAAATACAGCCTAATCTTCTATTTATGTCAACTCTGCAGTTGTCTTTCCATCTCTTTTTGGTCTTACCTGGATATATCTTTTTTTTTTTTCCTCCATTGACTTACCTTCTCTCTCTTTCTACTAATATTATTATTCTTTGGCATCTTTTACAGTTTTGAGGTTGTCTGGAAGAAAACAAAGCCCTAGAACGACGAAGATTTACGGACGTGGATAAGCATTAGACATTTCATTGGTCTGCTGGATTGTATGCAATTGATAAAAATTAGCTCAGCAAGGATGACTCAGCTGTGCAAAATGACTCATTTGCATAAGGTTTTACAGCCATACTGCAACATGCAGTATATGTCATTCAAAATCAGTATCAGTCTGAGTTAAGCACTCTCCTTACCCCTGTGTATTTTGATTTGTCTCAGGGGTCTTGAGCAGAAATACATTTTTAACAGCTTCAGAAAATTAAATAAAAATTTGGGAACAAAGGCAGTCTCAAGAAATCTGTCAGCAATGATTATGCTTTTTTTGTTGTAGGCAGTTTCAGTTCAAAAGGAGTTCTGTTTTTAAGAGAGCTCGTTGAAGACTGTGTACATCTGCAAGTTAAATCCTCAAGCATAAAAATGCATTCCATTGGGTTATCTATCTAATGAAAACTCAGCCAAGCGGAAGTGTTTCCTATCAGGTAGAATTTAACACAACCTTTTTCTTCCCATTGGTGTACAGCTACTTCGGGTGGACAGCACGGATTACAACCATTTTGTGCTTTGGAGCACATAATGTCGTCCAAGCCGTCAGTGCTGAGAACCAGGGTACGAAAATGCTCCGTGCCTCACAAAGTGCTGACCTGCTGGCCCTAATCCCACAAGGAGCTAAAGCATGTGCTCCCATGCAGAGATAGTCCCAAAGACCTGAAGGTACGTTAATGCTTCTGATCTCTCTCGGATCAAAGGAAGAATGCTCAGCACCTTGCAGGATCACAGAAATGTAGCTTGTCTGCATGGGACCAGCCCGCTTAAATGAAGCCTGTTTGCATGGGACCAGCCCGCTTAAATGAAGCCGGTTAAAAGACTAAGAAAATACACGACGAGCAGGGGCCAGAATAAACAATTAGAGGTGGCTGAGAAGAAAAAGGGGTTCATTTTCATTAATTTGGTTGTCTAACTCTTTTTTGACTTGAAAACTTCTGCACTGATATCAAAGTAAACTCAGAATATTTGTGCTGGCACTATTACAGTTGCATCAGGTTTATTTGTTTCTGTTGTTAAGCTAAGAATCGAGCTTGCAGCCACACAAACCTGTACCTGTTCTGAAAATTAAGGAATATTAATAAGGATGTATATAAATTTGTTAACTGAAAAAAGTCATTGTTCTTGTATTTTCCTAGAATTTCCTGCTCTTGGGATTACACCATTGAAATTTTGAAATTTGAGAGAAGGAGGAGACTGAGAGCATGGAATACCCATGAGACTGGAAGTCATGGCATTCCCAGGAGATGAGGGAGACTGTGATTTTCAAATTTCCTGTCCTGCATGGGGCGTGTTAGACATGTTAAATTGTGCTTTCCAGATTGCGTCAAAATTCACAGATCCCAGGCTCTTCGCTAGTTTCATTTTCCCTCTGGTCCTAAAAGAAGTGCCTGCTGCTGGGGAACCCACTCTCCCACTAGGAAACCAGCAGGCACCAGCCAGGGCAGAGCTCTCGGAGACTTGATATGGTCCCTGTGTGGCTTGGGTGGCTCGCAATACAACTGAATGAGATGGGGACATGAGAAGAGAGACAGGAAGGCAGAGAGGTGATGGACTTTGCTGTGGATCAAGCAACGGGCCAGTGGTACAGCTGGAAAGAGCCTGCAGGCTGCCTAGCCTGGCTCCAGTCCACAAGGCAAGGCAGCCTCTGCCTCTTGTCGCTTGTTGCACCTCCTCTGTCTCCACTGCATCTTCTGGACCAGCTTCACTCACGCTTCAGCTCCATTTGTTGTCACATTTGTCATCTGTGAGTACGGAAAAACAAACTGGCAGCTGACTGCCATGGCTTGCCTGGGAAAAAAACAGCTTTCCAATCAAGAAAGAGGTGGGAGTTTTGAGAAGGCAGGAAACTCTTTGGTATCTTGCCAAATGTCCTCCTCGATTTCAGCTGTGGGTGCATGGCTAGCTTAACCCTAGGGCGTTCAGGGCCTCTATGCAACGGATGATGGGTATGTGATTAAGGAGACCATTGGAAATGTAACAGTAAATGGCATCAGCTATCTGGAAAACTTCTTAGCAGTGTTGTTTGAAAGGCATTTTTTTCTGAGTTTTCTGGACTTGATTCTGATGTCATGCTAATGTGACAGGGATGCGCTGGTTTTATTTCAGAGCCAGCCACACTAGACATCTTTTTTTCTCAGGACGTTTCTCTGATTGTCTGGTTGGAGGAGAGTATTTACATTTGCTCTTTTTTTCCTAATTCAAAACCCACTCCATTTAATCTCCATGGTTTGTACGTCATAACCTTGCAGGTGCCGAACGTAAGACCTGGTGCTGTTTTACGTGTACATAACTCCACTGGTTTTCAGAGCTGCTCCTGACTTACATGAGGAACTCCTGACTGTGAAGACTTTTCCTGCTACTTTTTCCAGACTGTGTATTCTAGATCTCTCCACATTATGGCACATGAGTCACATAGTGAGCATCTGACAGGTCATTTGTGTTATGTCTACAGCAGAAAAAAGACCTCACTGTTTCACATGAGAAAGTTGAATCCTAAATGTGTCTGGAAAAAAAGTAAAGAAAAGGGATAAAAAAAGAGATGCCACCAGATAAACATAATGTGCATATTCTTTTCCTCCAGAAGATTTACTTATGCAAATAAACCACAACCATTTTCAAAGACACTTCTTGGGGATTTTTCATATTTTAAATGGATCACCTTGAACAAAAGCCATATTATGAAGGGAAAAGAAAGCAGAAAACAAGTCTGACCTTGAGCAAATTTGGTGTGGTGGTGATTCATCCTAGTGTCATCTTAGTCAGATAGTCAGCATCAGCTAATCATAAACCCATGACTGTTGCATATATGTGTGAGTGTATTTATATAAATATACATACTTATGTATGACCACTCAGAATTAGAGAAGAATGTAGCATCTCTCACTCACGACACAAATTAGTCTGTAAGACCCCGTTCAGGGGAGATCTTTAAAATGCACGTAGTAATTCTAGACTTAACTGCTTAAGTTTAACAGCACTTACATGCTTTTCTGAACTGAGTTGCAAGAATTTATTTCTACCCATATTGAAATCTGTTGAAAGACCAGCTCAGCACTGCTGTCTCAGCCTCACTCAAGAGCTTCACCTCTGTCTACATATAGTGAAGCCCAAGGTTTTCTTTAAACACTTGAAACAGAAATACTGTATTCAATACGGAAACATAAGCAGAGTTTGGCATCTATATCTAGAGAAGTTGTCAGTAGAAGGTGATTGGCAGCTATAGCCAACGGGTATCACTTATTCAGAAGGGGTTTATGAAACATTTGTTCATTAAGGCTACTTGTGAGAAGTCCCACTTTCTAGACCATGAAAGCAAACCAGGCTCTTCTGCTGCTTTGGTCGGACTGGTGAAAGGTGAGAGCTGCTGGGGAGCCAGTGGGGCTGCCCCGTCCGTCACCGCACATCTGTAATGAGGGCAAAAGCAGGGATTTATGAAAGCCCAAGGGAGAGAGGGAAATAAAACCTTTTGTCCCTGTGTGAAATTAGAAAGGAGCAAAAGATACTTGTGCTGGGTGTGTTTTCACATGTCACTTTATGGGCTTTAAGCAATCTAAATAATTACTGGGTTACAAACATGATGGCCCTAGCTGTCCACATTTTATCTTACCTTATTGTTTTTCAAAGAGGTTCAAAACCAGACAGAACATACTATTCCTCCGCACTCAGTAATGTTTATGTTTGGAAATGAGATTAGAAATCTTCAAGTGAAAGAGAGTCTTATTTCAGGGAGATAAAATTGCTTATTAAACCTGCCCTTAAGTCCAATTGACTGACCAAACTCTAAGTGTTGCAAAGTGCAAACATTTCTATGAGCTAGAGTTTTCTGCTACTTTCACTGCTGTAACAGCCAAGCTATTAGGCAATAGGTGTAAGTGTATGGGTATATGGGTGGCTGTGTTTGTAAAGTATGGATAATACCCTTTATGCAAATCTTCTTTTAATTTTTAGCACTAAATACAACACGTTGTCTCATGTGTTTGTTCTTTGGTCAAACTTTGTCTTTGACTCACACTACTTTCCAGAAATGCTGCTGTTTTTTTTAAGAGTCCTGAAGCTATCTATCAAAATGAATAGGTTTCTTTAAGAAAATTCCCTTTAGAAAGAAGGAAGTAGAAGCGAACAAAGGCAAACAGCCTGTGACAATGACTCATTATGTTCCTTATAAATTATAGCTGTGAAGTCAATGCAAATTGTTTCTCACAGTTTCAAAACCCACTATAAGACAATAACTTAGGGCTATAGAAAGAGAAGCACCTAGAGAAATAATGGCTTTTTTTCTGTAAACATAGAGAAGTGTGCAACAAACAGTAGAGTTATTTGGAAAGCACTTGAAGATGTGCTAGTAGATTAATTTCATGTTGTAGCACGCAAAACTAAAACAGAATCAAACTCTTGAACTTGTAGCTCTTGTGGTATTTATTAAGCCTGAAATTTCTGTAATTTGTTTGGCAGGCTACCATTACATGGGGCATTACTAATAGGGAAAAGGTCTGAAACCTTCAGGAAAAGTGGCAGATATTTGAACTCTAGAGCTCAGTCTACCTGGACAAGCAGCAGTATCCTCCTTCTCCGCATAAGGAGTGAACTCTGTGGCATGCTTGGGCTGCAGGAGAGCAGAGCACTTCAGCACACACTGAACGCTTAGCACACCACTTTCTTGGAGGGGAATAGAAAGGCTCATGGGCTCTTGGTCTCTGTGCTGGCTCAGGGTTCACGTGCTCTGTTATTATTTCTATCGGGAATGGGAGAGTCTCCAGAGCCCAGTGTGCACACTTGCTTTGCTGTGAAGCTTGCCTATTTGCTCTGCTTCCAAAACTTTGCTGGCGGAGCCCACGCTGTGATAGAGGCTCACGGGTACAGTTTCTGTCTGAACCAGGTTGGATAACAGAGCTATTGAAGAGTGTGGCATGAGTCTCCAGGTGTGTTTGTGGTTGCTGCAAGTCCTGTGTTCTTACTCAGGAAGATGAAGCCTTACTGCCATATCTTCACAACTACCTTCCCCTAGCTACTGTGCTGGTATAGCATCTCAGACAGCACTTGAAACCAAACCAAAGATCTGCACAGCTAAAAGCACAAACCTTTATAGCCCTGTCCAAAAGATGCATACCCTGTGGCTATGGTCTGCAATGAACCCATGCCCTCTGTAGAGCAAATACCATGAAGGGATACCTGACGTACAGTGACTAGCAGATGGTGGCCTCACTTGATCTGCTCTGCAGTCACCGGTGGCTGTCTCTCAGAGGAGAAAGGTCTATTAAGAATTGCAGGCAAAGAGCTTTAGCCTAGGGTCCCTCGGCGTTCAAGTCTGTTACTCCTAAACACGTCTCTTAATTGTGCAATGCAGCCACATCATTGGTGTACTGGAAATCTCTTTGTTTACAAAATCATTTTTTATGTCTTAGCTCTCTTTGAGAGTGAGAAAACAGATTTGGAAATTTTCCTAATGCACCTTAAAGAAATGTCTTAACTATCAACATGAGCTAGCTGAGTCATCACCAAAGTCACCATGTCTCTAGGCATACACTACAGCTGCATTTTACAGAAGAAGCATTTTAAAAGCAATTGTGTGGGTGCATGTAGAAATATGTGCGTACAGTCCTCATTATAGTTTCAGACAATGTGCTTTAAGGATGTATAAGGATGAACTCATTCAGATCTGGCTTTTACAAATTCTTCAGTAGTGTGACTGAATTCCAACTCATTCTTTGCTTAGATGGATAGATCTGGCAGTGTATCATAAGGGATATTTTCCTGTTATTTTAAGAAAGCAAGGTCCTTTTACTTTATCTTTCCATGAAATTACAAAGAGTTTCCTTGAAGCCATACATTATCATGCATCCTGGCCAGCACGGAAGCACCCACTCCTGATCATTACCCATTAAAAGGTCCTTTGAGGAAATGGTTTGAACCTTTGATCCTGAGAAAAATGTTTGATACTACATATTTTATATCCTACGTGTATTCCTCTAGTGTAGCATTATTAATAGTTCTGCTTCTTCCACCAACTTCTTCAGCTGCTCATCTTTTAGATAACAACTCTCTTTCCGTCATTTGCCAAGTATTTCTTGTTAAGAGCAAGCATAACGTCTTTCCAGTGCTTTCAGAGATACAACTCAATTGACAGTGGACCGGATTAAAGGAATATGATTTGAAGTCATCTTTTCTACAGGTAGTAATGGGAGTGTCATGTCTCTACTAGCTCCCCAAGCTCTGGGCCAGATTGTCACCCCACCTATTCCATCTCATAGCCCTCTGTCACGCCCCACACCTTGTATCCGTGTGAGCCTGCCTGGGGGCTAGGTGGACAGAGTCGCACTCCAGTTTTACCTTGCCTTCCTGGGTAGTGAAATAATGCTGACATAAATTAGATAATGCCCAATGGGAGGTGGGGAATTCATGTGCCCTGAGAAATCAAGCCTTCAGCACGTCAATAGATACATGAGCTTAGGAAGGAAAGAGGAAGACAGTTTTCAGGAGGGAAATAAAAAGGCAGAAGGCTGGAGGGGAACAACACCATGAAATACAGACAGAGCACATGGTAAAACATCTCCTTTTAATGATGATACTGAGCTGCCATCCTTCAGTGTCTGCTGAGGGTTTCTATACACTCCAGCCTAGCCATGGAGCAAAGCGGCTTCGACCAAGAAAGCTGTATGTTCTTACATCTGGGTGGTAGTGAAGAGATACTGGTGCAGGAAGAGTGGATGAGTGACTGCGTCTGCACCATTTCCTTCTTTTGTTAGCGTACTCTTTGGTTGGTTCTCATTCCACACAGTTCCTGACCATCCCTTTGTACTTGACAATAAGTGGAAGAGAAGTCAGAATGCAAGCTATTGTAAATGGCTGCATTAATGCTCCCTGCTGATGTAATATTCCCTCCTACAGTGTTTTGACAGTAATTCAGTAATTGTTTTCTGAGTGGGTTACTCTTTCTTCTGAGGGAAAAAAAAAGATGTAGATACCCCTTACATTGTAGTGCCTATCCTCAAAATGCATCGCTGAAACTAATTTCTCTGATGACCTAACTGAAGCTGACTTCAATCAGATTTCAACAACCGGCAGGCAGGACTACCTCAGTAAGGCTGTATCAGTCCAGGGTTTTAACCATCTTCCTGCCATTCCAGGAGTCGGCAGGGCAGCAGTAATTGGGACATACTCTCTTCTTGCTTTTGCTGAATTTTTGCCGCTAAACCCAACGTGTTTCCGGAAAAATATTCATTGTTATTCTTGCACTACACTCTATTGCGTTGTGTTGCTGCAATTAGACAGTTCTGCTCTGGGTTCAGTTCTAGCATAGCCTCCATATTCTCTCAGGAATGCCATGTTTATAATGCTGCTAATAATTGGAGTAAGATGAGATGAGGGAGTTTGCAAGGTTGGCTTTGACGATTCTTTTAAAAAAACTTTAATGACACTACCAGCAGCAGCTTCAGTTCCTAATGAGTGCGTTATCATGTCCAGACTCCCATCTGCCATGATCTCATGGTCAGTAAGCTGTGCCAAGCACAAGGGAAAGAGGCACAGCTCTGGTTACGATATGCAGAACATGTGACAATATCTCTTGGCACAGAATTGCAGAGTGTGCTCAATGGCTATTGCTTTACCTCTTTAATATGCCCTGGCTACAATGACATATGTATGCCCAGTATAACATGAACTCAAATGGTTGTAAAATTTGTTGAGTGAGTAAGTAAAAGACAAGGGAACACATGGATCCTTCCGTAGTGTCTGATCCTGCACACCACGTGTCTGAGACTCAGCGGGAGTAGTTCACCCGCTCCAAATTTCATTCCAAGAAACACTTTTTTGTACCCTTATTCCACCAGCTAAGTGAGAACTATAGGGCAATGTTTGACAACATAAGGGATCCAAGAGGTGTGTTTTCCTCTCAGGTTTGGGACTTAGAGCTTCCCCCAGGCCTATACTTTTATCTCTCTGGAAGCATGAACAATTCTAAGAAATATATTAATTTATCTTTTTTATATGTACAAAGCAGAGTAGTCAGTGGTAATGAAACAGAGCAGGAAGAATTTTGTAAAGAAATAGATGTCATAATAATACCCAGACAGTTTAAAGAGGTGCTATTATAACTCTGCTTACTGACTTGGATTTCTTTTCATCTGCTTTATATGTTTAATTTCACACATGTTGATAAGAGGCAAAAATCAACGTCTTCCCAAGGAACATTGTGCAATTAATGAAGCTTATTCTGAAGGTGAACCTGGATCTCAGCACCTTTAGAAAGGTGTGAGTAGTACTTGAAAGGAACCGAGAGTCCTTTTCTTTCTTTTCATTTGGGAATGAAACGAAGAGGAAAAGGTACTCGAGGCCCCTCCTCCCACAACCTCCCGACAGACAAAAAAAAGAAAGAAATAACAGTGGAGGTGAGGAGTAGAGGGAAAACAGGATCTGTGAATGGTAAGGTGGGGACCGTACAATGCAGCATACAGAAGAAAGGAGTGAGTGGGTGTTTGTGTTTTAAATGTTCCCCAGTGCAATAACAGCTCTTCTCAATGGCCTCTCGTACCAACAGCACCCCGAAGACCGGTCCTGCCTATCTATTTCGTCATACACCTGCCAGACAGTGACAATGCTAGTCTCAAGAAAGGGCAGCGTGCGTGCATTTGGCATATGCATTTTTCTTTTTTTTTACCTCATTAGAAATATAAGCTCTAATGTATGTTTCCACATCTCTTAGTTGCCAAGTTCAGGGCTGCAGTTCAGCAAAACGTTTAACAGACTACAGTGCAGCAGAAGACATGCTTAAATTATTTCAGAAATGAGATCAAATTTCCTTCCACTTCCATCTCTATTCTTGGTCTTTGCTTTTTTCTCACTTAGATGATTAAATCTATTAATTTTCTCTTCCATATATATGTAGCCTTTGAATGCCTATTTTTATGCACTTGGAGGCAGATTAAAGAAAGAACTGCTTTGTTTAGGGCTGTTGATTTGAAATAACTTATAAGAAAACTAGAACTGAACAAAATTTTTTCTTGTAAGTGATTTATTTTTCCAAAATATAGAATGTCAGAAGATCTGGAACAGGATTTGGCACGATTTTATGGATAGTTTTGTTTTAGTTTTGCATCATTTCCTCTTAATATTTTCTGAAATCAGTTTTCTGATTTTTTCTTTTGAGACAATAGTTAATTTCAAAGTTTGTCTGCATTTAATACTTTTTTTAAAGGAATAAGAAAATCCAAGGAACAGCTAAAAATCACCAAGCTGAAAACAAAACATCCCATTCTGAGTAGAATGAAAAGTTTCAGTCAATACTAAACATTTTTGTTGTCCTGTTATGGTTGTATTGCCTAGTAAAAAATGTAGTTTCAGACTAAACCAAAACAAATGAAAATTATTTTTTTCTTGAAAGAACTGAAAACTGAACTTTTGAAAGCTGTGATTGAAACCACACAAGTAAGTTGGAAAGGGAAAGACATATTCTGATGCAGATAATCTACCCACCACCGATCCAATAGTCGTGGTCAGTCATTGGATGAAAATGAATGGGATTTATCTAATTTAATTTGAGCACCTAAGGTTCTGCTGTCTAAACCTGAACTAGTCCCTGTAAGTTTCTTTTATAGCCAACAACATGAAGGAAACAGTTCTCGGAACATGCATCACATCGGCTCTCTCCAGTATCTTTTTAGGATGGGATGGCTCAGAAGTTCCTATTTCGTTCCTTTGGCCATAAAAAGACACCAGTGGCACCACTTAGATTTGCACAACTCATGCTAAGCCAAATGGGGTGAATTGCATCAATTAAGTCTTTTCAAGGAAATGGAGGTCAGGCCCAATGCAGCTGAATTATATTATATTATACAGAATGATTCTGGCATTCATCAGGTATCTTGTCTTTTTGCACGGATGATCAGGAAATCCAGATCCCAAAACAACAAGCTTCCTAATCACACAGGAATACAGAAGAAAAAGTCCCCTTTGCAAGATTAGAGCCAGTTCTACCAGACATTTTAATGCTAAGTCAGATCAGTCAGGTAATAATTAACTTTAAATGGCACACCCACAAACTGTAACATTTATCCAGTGCAGATGAGTGATTTAAAAATAATGGGCACTCTTATCTTTAAATGAAGAGAGCAAAGAAAATAAACTTTAAGCAATATTTCTAATATTATCATTGCTATTTTACCTCTGATCTGTATGACTAAGACCAGACAGAAGAGTCCCGGCAGGAACTAGTGTTGCATTCTAATTTCTGGTCCTTGCAGTCTAACTAACTACAAGCATCGCTTATCTCTAAAATGACTCTCACTATGTGTTATCACACCAGGTGTCAAGGGCTGATACAGCTCTTGAGGGAACTGGACTTTGGGGAGCCAACTAGTTCTTACCCGGCTCTCAAGCATATGGTGAGCAACTTGTCTCCCCACGCTCAAGTGGAGCAACCTGGACTGTATTTTTACTGGTCTCCTGCTCTTCCCTGTGCTTCAAAAAGGACGATGCATCTGTTTACAAGGAATTCATATCTGAGCTAGACTTGAACCGCACAGCTCAGTGACATATGCTCAAGAAGCAGTTTTAAATACTGCATTTAGAACCAAACCCAAGTATGAGATAGGCAACCACTGAATGAATACCTTTGCAGAAGAAGAAGAATTTCATTACAGTTATGAATGAAGCGTGATGTGTCTTCACAAGGATCTCCAGTGGCAGCAATTTACCACTGGCTGTAAAAGGATGGGACATAAAACACACTGATAAAAACAAGAAGAAAAATATACACTGGCTGAAGGAAAGAAGGGGGGAAAAAGCAAAAGAAATAAAGCAAACAGAGGAAAGAAAAAAGAAGATGTAAGAATAAATCAAAGTGCCTGGAATGGTTGTGTTGCTATATGTTGTATGGAACTGGGCAGCAAAATAAAAAAAAAGTGTATTTAGAAGAAAGCAAGTGGTATATGTGCTGGGTGGACTGGGAAGGATACACTGGTTAATGGTATAGACAATCTGCTTTAATGGGGACAGATGATTTGTTGCTGGCTTTTAGGTAAGCTTCCTCTAGCCGTGCAGGGTTCCAAAACATTTTCCTATCAGTGTTGCAACATGCTTTGCAGGAAGTATCTGAATGCCATTAAGATTTGACTATCATACTGCATTTTTTTATTTTGGACAGAATACACTCAGCAGTGCAAGATTATTTAAGTAAATAAAATAAATTGTTGGGTAGGAATATTTGGACATACTTTTAAAGCTTCTAAAATGCAGAAAATTGTTATTATACTAAATTTCTTTTTCCCCCATGAAAGAACCTCTTACATTTTGTTTTCTCAGCCTTCCCCTCTCTCTTCATCTCTCACTCTGCTTCTAATAGCTTCTGGGTATCTCTAAGGCTGCAATGAAGGGAAGCAGATGAGTGAGAAGTGAGTGGGCAATACTGCAGAAGACAGAGCTGTGGTCAGAAAGAAGAGCTTGGAGGAACCAGGGAAAGTGAATTGTGTTACTGAAGACATGGCTGAATGAGTAACTGTTCTGTATTGATTCAGGTTAGAAATCGAAGAAGAGAAAGGGTCTGATGGGGTGTTATTATGCAAACTTTGTTCACAGACTCCTGGTGCAGAGTATGATGAGAAGACAAAAAGGGAGGGTCTGCCAGTGCCAGAGAAGAAATCTGATCCAAAACCTTCCCATTCATTGCCACTTCTTTTATTATTCTGCCTTTTTCAGTCGTCATTAGAAATAACTCACACACAAACTGTGAAGAAAACTGAAAAAAAAAAGAAGTTTTCTTTCTCTCGAGATTAGAAATTAATCTTTTCATAACAGTCTTTGAGATGGAAAATGAACAATGACACGTTTTGGCAAGAGCTGACAGGACAACTACAGCAAAGAAGTACTTTCCACTGTGGAAAAACAAAAACATTAAACTTCTGTGATCAGGGTTTTGCATAACGAACTGACAAAGAGAACTCAGTAGTATAAAAAGAGACAAAAATATCCTGCATGCTACTAGAGCAATGAATGGTATATTTTATCTACCTCTTTCAAGGCAAAGTAACCTTATCAGAAAGATTCACTTCTTACATGAAAATTTATAGTGTTTCTTTTAAATTCAGGGATCCAATCTGTGTTTCCCAGCACAAGGAAATCAGGAGTTTTGTCTGGTCTTGAACATAGGCCAGTCTACGCATTTTCTTCAGAAAGCAAATGGACAGGAAAACACTGATTTAAATAATATCCTTTATGTCTGTTGGCATAACACAAAACACACTATGCTCCAGACTTTACTGCTTTGTTTGAAGTTGACTAGCGATATACAACTTTCAAAAGTTTGCTGTGCAGATCTTCCTTTAGACTTCTGGGGAGATTTCTTCAAATTGACATGTTTTAGCCTGTGCTTTGCTTAGATTTGTACATTCTTGGCATGTGTGTACACCCTTGTACTACACAGGGACATACAGTGGTTGATTATGAATGCTCATCAGGAGACCTGCTTAAGATAGGCATGTGCACAAGTAAACACGTATTCTAGAGGCAGCAGAGACCAGGGCTTGAGTATTTGCCCAGATGTCAGGTGCTGCTGAATTTTAATCCTGGGTCTGGCATGGATTTGCTGTGTAGCCTGTGGCAAATCACATAATCTCCCTGCCTCAGAGTCCCCACCTGTGAAGTGGGGATAATAACACTTACCATTTCCTACCTCACAGGCTGTTTTGAGGATTAATGGATGTCTGAGAAGTGCTTTGTATACTGGAAGTCCTGGCTTATGGGGAGGTATTTTGACTGTGTCTGAGTGAAAATTTGGATCATTGTTTTGGACTTTTCAGGAAGAATAAAAGAATAATTTATAGAAAATAACAGCACCATCCTAACAACTCTTCAGGTGCAAAAGCCATTGCTCTGTCAGTGTCTAAGTCTCCTTGTGCATGAAGTTCTTGTACACAAGCTCTACTGTTGGCATCAGCAAGTGGCCTCGCCTGGGGAAGCATTTGGAGGATTAACTCTTTCCTTGCAAATTCTCATATTGGACCCCTAGAGTCTGTATAAGGACTTGAGAAACTGTTGGATCGTCTAGTTTAGTTTTCTACATATTAAATTTTTCCTTTCTTGCTGCAGTTGCCCCTGTATCGAGCCTTGGCGTTACCTAGGCCCATGATTATTGAGAAAGGGCATGACCTTTGAGAAGGTACGCTTCCTATCAGAAGTAAAAGGAGCAAGAGTGCCAGATGATCCACCAGTCGGATAGGAATGCAAAAGGGAAACAGAGCCCATTCTTTAACAGCATTTCATTGCCATGGTGGGAGAAGGCAGGACTGTGCACAGGGAGACCCCGAGGACTCTGAGCTGCCCATGGTTCAGGTAGGGATGAAATGCTTTCAGCTGCTGTGGCAGGCTACCAGGCACCAGGGCTGGCGCTGCAGGAAGGAGCTCCTGCCTGCCTCGGCATGCCCGCTCTCACCCCCAGAGTGCACGCCGCCTCCTTCGTGAACCACTGAAGAGAAAAACAACCTTCAGAAATAGGGGGTTATTTTTAAACCCAGCTGAGCTTGCTAACGTAGGGGCAGTGTGCTGATACCTGGAAAGATGCGGTTGAAGGCGGGGGTGGCAAACATGAACCCCTTACACCGGTGTTTCTGCTGAAGTTCCCGTATTGTAAAACTAGGACTTCAGCCTGAGTAGGAGTGGTAGAATCTAGTCCCTTACGTGGAAAAACAGAGACCATGATTCTCCATTACCTGCAACCATGCATAGTCACTATCGTCGCTGCAGAGTGGGAGTAAAATACTATCGGTCTGATTGGTACACCCACTTTTAACTGACTTTGCACAGTCTAAAATGACTACAAAGCAGCGTGTAAAAGGCTGGAATTATTGATAGTAAAATCACAAAACGCCCATGTCATTTTTTCTCATTGTAGCTGTGGACTGAAAAACCAAACAAAACCCCCTTAGCACATGAAGTCTGATCTCACGAAGGCTCGCATTACTGCATACTTCCTAAAGTTGCATATAACTGATTGCGATCTCATCTTCCCTGGTAAGCACTTCTGAATGCAATGGTTAGTTAAAAATGACTGAGCAAAGACAGAAATATGCGACCTATTACTTTGAAGTGTACTCTGCACTAAGAGAAAAGTTTTTTGGTAACATAGTGGCTAACAAGATTTTAATCAACCCTGACTGTTGACTAGAAATTGCCAGGGAAAAACATGTTAGCTGGCAGTGACCAAACCTGGGAAGACTTTTGAGTTCACAGTAACCAACTGAAACCTTTTTGGAGATGTCAAACTACTTCTAGATGCATTCATTTTAAAACATTGGAATCTTCTTTGCTCATGTGACACTTAAAAATACAGGAATCAATACGTGTTATGTAATACATTTGCTAAGCATATTTCATTTTCCTAAGTCAGACAAGACTGGTAAGAAATGCCTCCACAGAGAAGCTGGCTCGCACAGTTATTGTGGGTTAAGCTGTTTTGTGGCGTCTCCAGATCAGATCCCTCTGTGGTCACTCAGTTCTGAAGTAAAAAAAATTTATTCTGGCATGATTACTTTGCTTACAGTGTAGATTAATTTTTCAATAATAAAACTAATCTTTCCACATCCCCCATCCCAAACCTGGGAGGTATTCTCAAATAAATAATAAATTCAGTTAGGATATTTGTCAAAGTCTTTTTGTTTCCTCCAAACTTGAAGAATAAATGCCTATTTTAGACTAAGAAAGTTGGTGAGGGTGGAATATGTTTATCCAAGTTTGTGGTCAGTGAGTATTTCCTTTGTAACAAGCTGCATCAACAATACCTCTGGGCACAGATGGACTCTGCAGAAATGGAAAGGTAGCTAAAAGATAGGGGAAATAAAATCCTACTCATTCCACCACTACACATCACAACATTTCATGGTGTTTTTCCTTGATATGTTGTACATGTTTTACCTAGCCCTTTTAGCATATCTTTCAACTTAATGAAAAATAATTGCTGAGATCCTTTTAGGGTTTTCAATTGAAAAAATAACGCTGCTTTTATATAGGTCTTGGGGGGTAAGTGGGACTGGGAAACACAAGTGTCCTGCAGAATCAACCCAAGGAACACTAACATATCAGGAAGTTTGTGAAGAAATAGGAAAACTCAATGGGCTCGAAACCGCAGAAGCCATGAGAAAGAAGCCCATGCTCAGAGACCAGGCTTTCCCTCATTGCCTCTTTCTTGCGGGAGAGGACATGAGTCAGCAGACAGGCAGAAAAACTTGAACCAAGTCAGTCCTCAGAGCACAAGAACCTCTAGAAATCAAGGGCACAACTGCAGAGAAGGTCTTTCCTTGCTCCTTCCCCCCCCTTACAGACATTGACTCCCACTTTTACAGGACAGTTTTTCAGCTGAACTTGAGCTTTTGCGTAGGGGAAGAAAAATCTTAAAAATAAGGAAAAAGAAAAACAATAAAAGCCCTATCAGAAGCAGATCAGCATGAAACATTTAAATCTCCAAATAATTTGCCACTTCAAACATCTGGTGCTTGGCAACGTTTGGATGACCTGCTGAGAGGACAAGAGGAGAGATGTGTTCCTGTCTGAAAATCAGTCCTGAACTCAGAAGGCAGCCTCAAAAGCACAAAACCAACCTTCCTTCCTTCCTTCCTTCCTTCCTTCCTTCCTTCCTTCCTTCCTTCCTTCCATTCTGCCCACTTGTTTGCCTCTCTTTCTTTCTTAGGAAAGTCAGATGGTGATGACTCGGAGCTGGATGTAAATGCCCTATTAAAACTAATGGACGATAGCATATCTCCAGGGTTTTAAGTTTTGTCTTTGCCTCAGCTGTAACTCCCAGCTAGACAATGTCTCATTCCTGCTGTCCTGTCCTGCTTGATCTTCTCCTAGCTTCAAGAGCAGTAACTCAGGTTTGGAGACAGGAAAGAAAAGTAAGGGTCAGAATAAAAGGTGAAGGCAGTGAAAGGTGAGTGCTGCAACCCTTCTGCTCCAGGCCTCTGACCTGCAGAGTGGAAAAACAGAGGACCGAGTGGCTAAAGCCCTTCTTTTGTCTGTGTAGACCACTGGGGTACAACTCCACAGCCATTTTGCTCAGCAGCAAGGCTGGCTTCTGCTGTTCCCACATGCTGCACTCAGCCCATTTCCTCCAGCTTCTTTCCCTCCTTGTGCCCCAGTTCACCGCAGGGCATTTCAGCAACCTGGCTGAGTGGGGTGGCTTCGTAAGCAGTTGTGTCGGCACAACTGAGGGGGTGGCAAGCTGCAACTTGGAGGGTGGAAATA
This sequence comes from Aptenodytes forsteri, assembly GCF_000699145.1. Lineage (NCBI taxonomy): Eukaryota > Metazoa > Chordata > Aves > Sphenisciformes > Spheniscidae > Aptenodytes > Aptenodytes forsteri. The sequence goes on along the minus strand of NW_008794211.1, from coordinate 3,650,435 downwards.
AAGTGTGGGGGAAAGCAGGACTCTTGCAAGCCTGTTTTGCTGCCAAAAAAAATAGATGGAGGACCACACCCCAAGGCACTGCAGCATCCCTGGGCACCGTGGCAGGATGATGCAAATATCCTGCGTGCTGAGCAGGAAGCCACCAAGAGCTGGCCGCACAACTGAGGGGGTGGCAAGCTGCAACTTGGAGGGTGGAAATAAAGTGTGGGGGAAAGCAGGACTCTTGCAAGCCTGTTTTGCTGCCAAAAAAAATAGATGGAGGACCACACCCCAAGGCACTGCAGCATCCCTGGGCACCGTGGCAGGATGATGCAAATATCCTGCGTGCTGAGCAGGAAGCCACCAAGAGCTGGCCAACAAGGGAGGGTGGGGAGGGAGCGAGAGGGGGGGTGGGGGGGGGGGGGGGGGTACTGGAGGTGCCCTCACTGCAGAGTAGAGGTGCATGAGTCAGGCCTGCCAGGGATGCACCCTGTCCACCCGCAGTCTGGCTGGCCTCCTGTGAAATGGCCGGACAAGGCACAGTCTTCAAAACACAGCCTTGAGGAGAAAATGACTGCAGCTCTGGCACCCACCTTTCAAGTGTCTTAGTGGTTAGGGTATCAGCCTGGCAAGAGGGAGGCATAGTACTGTGCCCTCCTCAGCCTTGAGGAGGGACGGAGACTGCACAAGAGTGTGTCTGTCCGGCTATCAGACCATTGCTGGAGCAGAGGCAGGGATGTGCCCTCAGTCTTGGTGAAGGCGCACAGCTGCATAACGTGGCTTGTGCAGTTCTTCGTTGGAAAGAAAACGTTCAGGGAGCATCATGCAACCACGTATGGTTCCAGCTGTGGAGTCCCATGTTCCAGTCTTTTCATGAGCTGTGTCTGAACCATTCTCAGATACGAGCCACTCCCAGCTCTTTGACTAGGCTGATTTTGCTGGACCATATTGCAAACCTGACATTAAGCTAAAGTGCAGTTCCCTAAATTCCTTTTGACATGTTTCCTTTCCATTCATACATGCAAGGAAATGTTGCAGGAGAGTTTGGCAGGGTCATAACCAAGTTTCACAAAAAGTTTCAGCACAACTATTCTTCTCATGTACACAGTGTTTGGCTCATTGTTTTGCTGTGATTATTAGTGGTATCACTCCAGTGATTTCAATGAAAGGACTCCTGGGATGAATCTGGCCCACTGGATTAACTTTAATGAGGCACAGAGGAAACTACCAGCTTAAGGGGGAGTCATTAGTCTTGTTATGAAAGAGTTAACACCCTTTGAAGGATGTCAGGAACACACCCTTTCATTGTCTGTTTGTTTTCTACTCTGTAAAGCCTCCTTGCTTAGTTATTCCCTTTCTCCCCCGTTCTGTGTTTCCCACTGCATCCCAGCTACACCCAGAAAGGGCAACGGTTTGGCTTGTGGTGGCAGTATCCCAAATGCAGACTTCTCACTTCCCTCTTACAAGCTGCCAATTTTGTTGGCAAACATTTTTCTTAAGCTGCTTGTCTGACGTGACAGAAATGAACATTAGTGAGAAAACAAGGGGGACTTATTTTCCTTTTCTCTCAGGACTGTCAGAATGGCTTCAGGAGGGTGCAGAAGCAATGGGGTGCACTTGGTTTCTCCCCCTCTCATGGGGACTTAACCAAGAGTGCATGAAAGCCGATAAGGAAAACTCCTTTTACTTTGTTTCACTTACCAGCTACCATCACATCTCTTACTGCAGTCACTGCACTTGGTCAGGTTAAGGGGGAAAGAAAGAGGAAGGTGTATCTAAAGGGTCTCCCCAGACCCTGGGAGGAAGAAACCTCTCTAGCACATTATAGAGCAGTTCGTGAGCTGTCAGAGCTGTGGCTTTTCCCAGATTACAGGGCGCACCATGCAGTTTTAATGTTGCTTTTGAGTTCCTACCCTGCTCCATACACTGGCGGAGCAAGGCTAGGAAGACTCGGCGTAGGCAAATCTAGTCACTTTGCAGGTGGAATTGTACTGTGGGTCCAAAGTGGGTTAACACCAGTACAATCATGGATCTGCCTCAGCCAGGACAACTGCTGCAAAGAATAGCCAAGCAATAACTGCAGGAAGACTGGGCATAGCTGAAAGATTCAGGAAAGATTTGTATTTACAAGGAGCCTCATACTCAAGAAATGCGTCTTCCTTCTTTCTTCCAACATATACGACAAAGCGTTTGTTCATTCTTATTATCCCAGGCGGGCTTTGAAGCAGAGAAGTGCCTGAGGACTTTGTTCCAGGGAGGAGTGTTTAGATGCAATCTGAAAGAGCCGTGGAGAGCAGCCCAAGCTCTATCATCGAGGTGGAACTCGTCCAGAGCCCCTTTGGAGCTGGCTACACCCTATCATGCTGCAGTGACTGCTGGGTACATATCTAGCCCTGTGTGGTATGGCTCCTGATACTATTATTAGTAATAGCACCCCAGTAGCTTCAGTCTGAAAAGCTCCAGCTAGAGGTGGGGGCCCCGATAATGTGAGTCACTAGGCAAACACTTATTAAAAGGACAGGCCCTGCTTTCAATCTGGTTTAGGCTATGCTAATTCTAGACCGCTCAGAGACACCACCTGTTCCCAGTGATGGCCCTACTAGCTGGTTTAGCTGGCTTTGCTGTTCTTCTGGCCCAAATATTTAAGTACACTTAGACACCTAACTGCCCTTGACATTAGATAGGTTCCTAAATAATTTAAGACATCTGCCCGTTTGTTCCTGTTAGTTTGCAAAAATATTTTACTCAGAATGTGGAGTCAAAAAAACCACTCAAAAAGTCTCCATCAGGCAAAACACAGTGGTCTGTTGCAGTAACCATAAATCAACTGACTACACCAGCCAGCCACCCTTTCTTATTCATCGCTGCAGGATTTTTTTAAACCCTGTAAGCAAAGCAATGAAGCACTTTCCTTCAGATATCTTATGCTTGATATATAGGATATATAAGATATCCTTCAGATATCTTATGCTTATGCTTATGCAACATATTAGAAATAAAATCTCTATGAGAAAGGTGTATGCACGTCTTGTGCTCTGTGATATACTACATGAGAACTAAACACAAATGAGTAACTAGTAGAAGTAAAAAGTGGGCTTCTGGAGCTTTACATGTCATAGATAGACCAGAAATTGCAAAGGCTCAAACAGCACACCTTTGCTGCTGCTAAAGACATCTCTCCGCAAAAGCGAGGACTGCAGCATCTTTCACATGATGAAAGGCTGAGAGAGCTGGGACTGTTCAGCCTGGAGAAGAGAAGGCTCAGGGGGATCTTATCAATGTATACAAACATCTGAAGGGAGGGTGCAAAGAAGATGGGGCCAGACTCTTTTCAGTGGTGACCAGTGACAGGACCAGAGGCAATGGGCAAAAGGTGAAGCACAGGAGGCTCCGTCTGAACATCAGGAAACACTTTGTTACTGTGAGGGTAACTGAGACCTGAACCAGGTTGCCCAGAGAGGTTGTGGAGTCTCCCTCCTTGGAGATATTAAAAAGCCATCTGGACATGGTTCTGGGCAACCTGCTCTAGGTGGCCTTGCTTGAGCAAGGAGTTGGACCAGATGGTCTCCAGAGGTCCCTTCCAACCTCAACTGTTCTGGGATTCTGTGAAAAGCCTGTAGCCATTATTGGATTTTGAAGCATTTGGAATATCTCATACACCTCTTGGATAAGGAAGTGGGAAAAAAGAGTCCGTTTTATGTACTTCCATGTATGCTGTAATTGTCTACATTTCTTAACGAGATACACAAAAGCCTCTGATGGCCACAAGGACCATTGAATCCAATGGCTGCTTGGGCCGGTGGTACTTGTCCAGAAGGAAACCATCTATGCTGACCTTCTGCAGTCTTTAGTAGACAAGGTACATGAAGAAACAAGAACCCTGGAATCACTTCAGTTCTGCTTCCCAGTGGAAAATATTCCTCTTGGCACACACATTACCCCAGTTTTGCAGCACAGCTCTTTTGCAGCTAGTGGTTGAATGGGTGTCACTCTCAGGGGCAGGAGCCAAATAAACTATGATTCTGCATCTGTGTTTATAATTTTTGGAAGAGCCATATGTGGAATGTATGTGAAAATGATGTAATCTGGCATGGTAAATCCACTTTTCTGGGAAAAAAAAAAGAAAAGGAAAGAAAAAATAGTTGCTGGATGTTGACATATGTTGGCCTGTGCCATTCCTACCAATGACATTAAAAGAGACTAGGATCTTTTAATCAAAACTAATTGCCTTTCTCTTTATTCCATTACTGTCGTGTCCATTATTTAATTATTGAAGGTCTGCACACACACAAATCCCAAATCCCATGACAGTGAAAAAAGAAAGCTTTAAAGTCACTTTTGCTAAGGCAGAAAGAATCACATGTCAAGTAGAGGACTATCAGCCTATTCATTAAGTAATCATAACTCACTCTGTTTCTTGCTACAGTGTGGTATATCTTCTTCAAACGTTATTACGTGCCTACCATTCACTGCTCCCTGTGATGCAAATGTGCTTTGCATGTATCCACACACTTGATCATAATGAAAGTGAGTCCCAGATTTTTATGAGCATCTTGAGAGCCTGGCTGTGATGGACCATGCAGTCTAACAATGGTACTTGTTTCCAACACAGCTCTAGTGCTGGATCTTTGCCTGGAAGACACATGCAAGCAGCTTCTTTTTTTTTTTTTTTTTTTAAACTGAGTACAGTAAATTTAAGAAAACTGATGTTAATTTAATGTTGGGGAAAATAGGAAATGGAAAAGTTACAGTTCCTGAAGCAGTCTTCTTTTGGCCATGTTGTGCACTGAAAGCCGATCCTAGTCCCATCTCTCTTGTTCATTGTGTTTGTTTGTTTTTTAAAGAATGCCATAAAAAAGGCAGGATACAATGTGATGCTTTAAAGACCCCAGGCTTTAAATTGCCTCTTTTTAGAAGTTACAATGTGCCCCCACTCTCAAGCGGGATTAGTTATTACGGGCTCAGTGCAGAGGAGGATTTGTGTCAGTTTTCTGCTCATGAATTTCTATGTCAACCCATAAAGCGCACCAGCCTCACCCCGGGCTGCGCACCCTCAAACTGGTCCCATGCCCTTTTTTGCAGCTCCCTTTGGCAGCTCTCCAGGAAAAGAGTCAACAGGACTTAATGCTGTCCTTCCCCTGCCTCAGAGTAATACAGCAGGCAACACTGCTACCGATGCTGCCTTGCTTGGACCAGTGGAAGAAAAAAGGGTGCTCAAATGGCTCACGTCTGCCGCGGTGCTGGGTGCCTGACCACACAGGTTAGGCACAAATTGTACCACGTACCTATTTTGGCTGATCATAGCCCAGAGGTTTGTGTTTAACAGTCTTGGTTATTTGTAGAGAAGAGGCAGAGGGAGAGGAGAATGATCTTGCTCAGACACAGAGACGATAACTAAATAATTTAGTAATTTCTGTAGCTTACATCTCATTAGAAGAAGCAAGACAGTGAAAGATTGCTTTTCTCTCTACATATAGCAAGAATCTAAGAGGATGAAGCACAAAACCTCTTTGAACCTGAAACATTTGAGACCTACTTAGGTTGGGAGGAATTGCCCTCTGGAAGTGTCCCTGTGAGAAATTTTGGGAGCCGAGATGCCTGGTCTGCACTATGTGCTTAGCTTTTACACAGCTGAAATTAGCTGAAGGTATTCTCCAAATGTTTTTTTTTCCGTAACAGATGATTTACATGGTAAGTAAAGTGTAAGGGCAGTATTTTCACATTCTTCCTCTTTCAGGCCATAGTAAGATGCATTTCATTAAATCAGCCAAATCTTTACACATCATTTGTGGGCTTTATAAAAGAAGACAGTCTACCACAGGTTGATTTCTCCCCTCTCCTCTGCTCCCCATGGCACCCAACTCTGCATTATCTACATAAAACACTGAGGTCTGACAATGGGGGTGCTTGGGCTACAGGGAAAGGAGGAGATTCACCTCACTAAAATTTGAATGTCTCCAAGGGGATAAACACTGGTCCCACTGATATGGAAAAAAAAACTTTCCATGGAGATTCAGAAATTCAGCTTACACTGATTTGACTAAATAGGGATATGTACAGTGTAGGGAATTACATTACTCTCTCAGCTCTAGCTCTCAGCTTTAGCTGAGAGAGATGGAGAGAAATGGGCACTTTTAGGGCATAATTCACCTGTTGATTTTAGATGGCTACTTTAAAATTAGGTGAGGAGGGGATAGGTATATAGCAATACTTTCCTTGTGTACTTTCCTAGCTGACACTAGTCTACAGCTCAGGTCTTCTGAGCTGTGAGGTCTCTTGTGAGATCCTTCGGTCCCAGAGATAGAGAGCCTCCCTATGAGGTTGGTTTCTCAAGAAGGTTTGTTTGAGAGTGATATGCTACACTCAGTCTGCTCTTCAGTTACTCCTGATTTACCATGTCATAAATGACAGTAGAGTCAGAGCCTTTTAATTTTTGGTCTACAAAAGGACAAATAGTCTTCCTGCACAGGGAAGACAAGCATGGCTGCTATGTTCATATGCAATCCTACTTTCAAATGCTGAAACAACTTCAGTTTCTCATGAAGGACAACTGTCAGTCTCTGCACGTATGTTCTTGTGGCACATTTCCAGCAGGAAGGCAATACATCAAAACATCATTTTTCTAACATGCTCTGACTTCTTCTAGACCTTCTTCAAGTTTAGACTATTTTGTACTCCGAGTGAGTTTTTAATCATAGGGCACCCAAAGTTCTTCCTGGAAAATCTCATGGAGAAATAAGGGTTTGGGTACTATATAACATATGCATACAAGTCTGACACAGCTGGGAAGCACTGTATCAGCTGCACATGTACCACACAGATGGCTGACACGTGCTTAGCAAGTTCGTCATGTCTCCCGTGTATCAGGTGATCCACTGTGAGTGCATGTGCTGTAGATCTGATGCCTCTGAGGAGGGTCAGGCTCCTTGTGCATTGACCGGTCCATGAGCAGGGGACATTTGTCTGAGCCTTCCAGGCAACAAGAGGGCAGCAGGGGTTGCTTGGCTGCTCTGGCACTCCTGCAGAAAAGGTGAAATTTCTTCTTCCTCTCAGTCAAAACTTCCAGGTGGGAAAGAGGATATGCCCAACCTCTGCACAGGACACCCAAGCTTCGCCCAGTCAGCCTGCAAGGAGGGAGCCTGGGCCTCCTTGTCCTATTTATCCGTTGCCTGCCCTGGGACAGTGTATGAGAGTCCGGGGTGCTGGTGCATGCCTAGCTGCATCCCGTTTGTGTCCTGCCCTCCTAGAATGGGAATGAGGCCAGTGCTGTGTGTCCACCAACACCTGTGGTCCCTGCTGGGATGTGGGGTGGGCACCAGTTACTGAGTTCTCGCCTCCCATGAGACCGGACCAGTCTGGCAGTGGAGGCAGGAGGAGGTCTTCCAGGCAGAACCTGTCCCGATTTCATCTGGCCTCAACAGACACTTAGTCTTTCTGGGTTAGCTTGCTGTACAAGAGCAAAAAAGAAAAAAAAAGACAAAAGTAAGAAAATTAAGCATAACACCTAGAAGGAGAATTTGTGGCTGGCAGGAAGCCCAAGTAAACACAATTGCCTCTGAAACTTAGCTCTTCCTTATGCCTGGCACTTCACTGGTGCAGAGTATGGGAGTTACTCTCCTCACTGGAGTAGGACTGGAGCAGTTTTCTGTGTTTGCAGCAATGTCCCATGACAGTGGTAGAGACAAAATCATAAAAGCAAATCAAGATGTGAGATCAGGGACTTCTAAAAAAGCTACTTTGTCCACCGTGTCTGGTTTTGTGTGATACAGCAAACTGGTCTGGATCCTGGATCAGAGTTACATGTGATGAAAATGCACATAGCTCTTTTTGATGCTTTAGTGGGAAGACATTGTTTTAACCTAGATAACTGTCTGGGTCACCATGTACTTTGAATTTACCACCATTTATTTTTAAATCAGGGAAAGCTGCTTGACTTATGAGAAAAGGACTCTGTTTGCAGCATCTTTGGAGTTACCCAGCCACCTCTGTGGAGCATGGGGCCCTCACACTGGATATACAAAAGGAAAAAGGGATTTGAGATGAATCTCTTTATTAGAAGAGAGCATCAGGCTTTATAGTTTGATAGTCTCCAACAGGAATCTGTTTGGATTGTCAAGGTCAGTGTTTGGTTTGGAGTAATCCCAGTAATTGTTAAGAGGTTTTCTGTTATGAACTCACAACAGGACATATTGTATGAGGTTTTTTTGTAAAGCTCACAATTAGGTGAGTAATGATGCTGGAAGGTTAAGTAGATAATAAGACTGTGAAAACATATTAAAACCTTTTTCCCCTCTATTATGACCATGAAATATAACCCTCAAAAGCTGCAATTGTGCAACTTCATGGAAGGGCCCACAAGTAGGTATCACATCAAATAAAAACAAAACCAAAATCCTGATTGATAAATGAAGCCTGTGTTTCTCATTCAGTTGCCTATAATTGTAAACATCTGTAATGCTGGATGTTTTTGCTGTTTGGAGGCTTTGCTGAGAAAACATGGCTTTGAAAATCAAAACAGAGAGCAGAGCTATGCCATCAAGTTAGGTCATTTTATGGCTCTTGACAGTATGGTGCAATTTTTAAATTTTGATTTTAATTTATTTTATTTTTGCAATTAGAAAGGATATAAGCATATTGAAAGTATTACACAATGAATTTACCAAGAGCATTAGTACTTCAGGAGAGGCAATTCTTTTCTTCTTGTTCAGAGAAAAGTTGGGATATGATGCCTTCTGCTATGAATAAGAGTTACCTAACAAAAACTGACCTTAAGCTTAAATGCCAAGGGGAAAGAGGCTGACAACACATCCCATCTGCTGCTCCTCTTTTAGGGTGGATTATGTGCATCCTCCATTCATGAAACTCAGAAAGGTGTAGCTGAACTTTCCTCTGAATCACAGTAGATAGAGCTTCAGGGTGGTTTTCGGTGTTCTACATTTGATATTCTGGTCTCTCCATTGAATGGAGATGATTGGGACGTTAATCATTTCTATCACGAAATCTATCTTTCACTTGTCAGCGTTTTGTTATATTCAGTAGAACTCTGCCTTTTTGGCCTAAACAGCAAATAGTGTAGAACTGGAAGAAACGTTTGAGCGATTCATATGCCGTAAGCCACATCCCTGGGTACCACCCAGGGACCACAGTGCCTCCTTCTGCACAGCCTCTGCCCCCTGTGGTTAACCCCAACCCATTGCCTGGAGGGGCGGAGCCCAGTGGAGGTTTCAGGTCTGCCTCCACACAGCAAAGCTAGCAAAAGTCAGCTGCTCGCCGAGCCCACCACAGGAATGCCACCTATGTATACCACTGCCCCCTCCAAGGATCACGAAGTATTTAGCAGCGGAGGAAGATGAGAAATAGCTTTCCTGCCCACAAAGAGTTTTTGAAATTTCAACATTTCTTCCTTGCCTAACCCATGACGAAAAGATGTCCTCTTGGAAGGAAACTCAGGAGGATAATCAGGAAAATATGGATCAAGGCAAGACATTTCATCAAGCAAGATAGGCATTTCATTAAAGTGAATTTGAAAAGATGACCAGATTTTTCTACTTTGAACGTTAGTGTAAAATTCTACATTGAGAGCAATTTCTAAGTGGAAAACAAATGCCTAATTATACAAATGTTAAAATGGAAGTCTTTTGTCAACTTTGGAAAAAGAAGTCTCCTTGTTCAACAGGCCAATTCTTCTATGCAAAGAGTTTAAAAATAAACATGTTTCTGATCAAAAAGTATCCAAAACCATTTAAAGGGAAATTGTCCGATCAGTGTTATCTGTGTACAAATTAAGGAGATGAAATCTTGCAAGTAATTGTGAACAACCTTGGTATGACTCTAAGAGTTGTTTAGGTGGATACATGAAGCAAAAAGATTCCAATGGCCTGGTTTTGTGGTGAGCCAAATGTCTGGGAGGCAAGTGTAAAACCGTCTCATGGCATAAATTTGGAAATGAGTTATTCTAAATTCACAATATCAGCAAAATATTTTAGATTTGAAAAATGAGATGGAAAAATCGCATGGAAGGTCAAAATGTTTTTGCTGAATTCTAAATTTTCAGACCTTCAGTGCTATTGTGCTACTTCTGTAATGGTTATTTTAAGAAAACTTCAGTCTCAGTTGAAAGAAGTGCTGGGTACATCCCAGTGCCACAGCAACCGTAGCTAATCAGGCCTTGTCCAAGGACAAAATACATCATCCCACTACTAGAATTGAAATCACAGACTTGCAGCTTTGGTTTCACAGTTTGCTGCCCAAAGTATTACACAGCACCATTTTATATAAATTTCAAAAGGTGCATTTTGAAAAACAAACATATCAGCAAAGTCTTATACAACTAATGGAAAATGTCATTGAGGGCTTTTGAAATACTTACACTCGACAGATGAGAGTAACAGCAATGATACAGTAGGATTTGGGGAGTGAACATTCACAGACCAGACACAGGTGAGGTCTCACTGTGAGCCTGATTCTCTCCTGAACAAGCTTGTCTGCCATGCTAAAACTTGCAGAGCCCAAGTCCTGCTCCAAGCTGTGTCCTCTACCACTGTTTCTCCAGCTGGAAGATAAGGCTTGACTTTCCTAAAACCTTAGCCTAAAACAGCTATGACTTTGAGAGTTACATCTGTTAGCCTGGACTTCACTTTAGACTATGTTTTCTATTTAATTTTGTTTCTCGTTAGTGCAGTGGAAAAGACAAGGCCAGCACTGGCAGGAGTATCACATTGGACAAGTAGACATCAGTGAAGTGCACAGAGTGCTTTGAAAAATAGCATATTTTGAAGTCCAGATAAATGTATGTAAAACAGCTTGATGTACGTTGACTGACTCAGTCTCTGAATTATTTGCTGCCATGTGCACATAAGCTATGTGTTGCTCTTACAGAGTTAAAACATACAGAGTGGTAATTATCAGAGTCTAATTAAGTATGTGAAAATGAGCAGCTATCATTTTCTTCTCTATACTTTCTCCAATATGCAGTGCTTACTAATTTGCATGTGCCAAAATTAAGGCCTAGTAGATGTAAGCAACCAACTTTTCATAGTTCTCCCTTTGTTTTAATAAGCCTGTCCTAAGACGTGATGTATATATGGCCCCCGAGTCCCAAATGCCCCCTCACACGAGGAAAAGGTTGCCGCAGACATTGGCAACAGCCTTTGGGTTGCCACAGTGCAACGGGACGGGCCCCGGCAGACAGCCTGACTTCCGCTGGCTAGCAACCAGCCCCCAGGGAAAGAGGGCAAGAATATTTTGGCAGAACCGCCATTAGACGCGCAAGGGCCCCAGGCAGAGGCTAAGGCACGAGCCTCTCCTTCCTCCCTTGAGCGTACGGGCAACCTTGCCTGCTGCCTGTCAGCCTCCTGCCTGCCCCCCTGCCCCTGCCCCTGCCGCGGGAAGCAGGGCTGGCGGCCCAGGGTGCGGTGCCCTGGCTCTGCGCTCAGGCGGAGCCCCTGCGGCCTCTGCGCATGGGGAAGAGTCTGCCCCATGACGTGAACTGCGATTTGGGTAATCAGTCGTAATTATAGTTAATGATAGCAGTGTCTGGGCACCCCTGCCAGAGTCAGGACCCCATTGTGCTCGGCATTGTGCAAACACTTAGCACGTAAATTAGACATTGCACTCAAAGCACCTTAAAATGCCTGGCAATCTGACAGCAGCACCTTAAAAGAGTGTGGAGATAAGGCTACCTGGCCTGCTTCAGCAATCTGAAAGAAACTCAGAAGGATGGAGGTGCACACGAGTGGCTGTTCTGGCTGTGAATGGTCCTGCAGAGCTGGTGAATTTTTTCTGGTGAAGACTCAATGCGTTGGGCAATTTTTTGTCAGCGTGAAACTATTTGTGGGTTGAGGTTGACTGCCATGATTAGCATCAGGAGTAGAGTGCTGGGGTCACAGAGCTGATGGAGGAAGAGTGCCCCATTTAACCAACAGTTCACAGGAAGAAATGCAGCCTGTGGGAGACGGTGGCCTGGGCTGGGGGAGCTGATCCTCCACCCCCTCCTTCTCTTAGCCTGCTGCCTCTCAGTTAATCCAGGAGACAGGCGCTGAGGGCCAGGTCTCTCATTCCTGTTTACACTGTCCTCTTTGTGTAAATAATTAAACAATAATTGGAGCAGGGTTGAGTGTCCTGCATGTCACACCTTCCAGGAGAATGTTTTAACTAGCATGTCAGGAGTCATTCTTCACACTCTTCTCGCATGACTATCTGGATGTTTTATAAGAAATGGGATAGCTCCAAGAGGAGGAGACTGAGCAGCCTCTGCTGTAAAATACCTACAAAACACCTCCCGGGTTAAAGTCCTCACATCCAAACCTCTGCCTTGAACCAGTGGAGACTTTAGACCTGCACTAACATATTCCACCTCTCAAGTCACTGTTAGCCATGAGGTTATAAATACATTGAGGTGTGTCTCTCCTGTAGGAGCTGCTCTGTTTATATTACTTACACAGTCATTTAGCAAGAGAACGAAATGGCTTCAGAGTCATGCCGATGTGGCCAGCCTGCTGGGAAATGGACTGGATGGTCTTCAGTGTTGCTCCAGTGAAGGCCAAATTGTCTGTGCGAAGTAACAGAAGTGACTGCAGCATCCTCATCTCAGGATATACTCATAGCCTGCTTGGTTATTCACCCCTGAGAGAGAGGTGGGCATAAAAACCTGCCTCCCAGCTTTTGTCTTGGTGTTTTAAGTGAGAAGGATACCAACACCCCCCACACCTAAGGTATTTATGAATCTGAACATAAGGAAATACTTTTTTCCTGTGAGGGTGACTGAGACCTGGACCAGGTTGCCCAGAGAGGTTGTAGAGTCTCCATCCTTGGAGATAATCAAAAGCTGCCTGGACATGGTCCTGGGCAACTGGCTGTAGGTGGCCCTGCTTGAGCAGGGTGGGTGGACCAGATGATCTCCAGAGGTCCATTCCAGCCTCAACCAGTATGGGATTTTGTGATCTGGCCTCTTCAGTGCCTTTGGATCTTTCAAAATTTCCCAAAGTGAAACATTACATTTTCAGTCAAATGCAACGTTTCCTGTTGAATGAAATGACATTTTACAGGTTTTCATTTCAGTGAAACCAATTAGATACTTTTAATTCCTTTTCTATCTGAACTGAGATGCTTCTACCCCACAATTTTTCAGCCCAGCAGCTCAACTGATAAAGCTCATTATTTGCACAGCCCTAGGGCTACATGTTTAAATGTATGCAAACACTTCTATTGCTCTGCTGAAGTGGGATTTTCAAAAGGACTTTTTGAGGCTCTGACTTTACAGTGTAAGGACCAGACGCCTGTTCAGTGCGGTAATGTGGTATGTTGACCGGTAGCCTTACCTTGATCATTAAAACAACAGCCCAGGCATGCACGACGTTTTTGAGAGCAAGCCATACACCAGGACCCTGCCCTCAGGAGTTTTCAATCTTATGCAGTCATTATAGCAAAGAAGGCAGTAAAGGATGGGCAGTGTGTGTGTGCACGCGTGCATATAAATGCCAAAGATTTTTGCAACAGGAGAAGATGAGAGAAAATGTTCCTGCTACAGGCATATCTTGGTTGCTTACATTTTTCTTTTTTGTTGCACAGTGTAACGTTTTCATTTCAGTGGCCCACGTGAGCTTGACTGGGAACAGTGTGAAGGGAATAAAGGAGACAAAGAGCACAGCATGGGACCAGGCAGGTATTCCTGCTACGGGGCAAGGACAGATGCCAGGTTATCTGTGAGTGGGGAGTGCCAAACTGCTGAAAAGTAAGGTACAGAACAGGGGACAGGAAGCTTTGGCAGGAAGAAGGCATGGTAGATTTTTTTTAGGAATTGTTTAATAGTTGTGGCAATTAAGAAAAAATTGATGGTCTATGTTTCTTTACAGAGTGGTAGTTGAGTACTACTTTGCAGCCAAATTCACAGCACACTGCACTCGACAAGAATTGACTTCAGTGGGTTTTGGATCAGGCCTTTGGAACACAGGCCTGGAGCAGAGTCTGTCAGCCCATTAAAAGAGAAAAAAAGAAAAGGATCATGAATCAATCCTCCCCGTATCTGCTCCAGATTCTGAATCAAAACCATCCCTTGGTTCATCTGATTGCCAGAGAAAAGGGAAAAAAGAAGAAAAAGAAAAAAAAGTCCTTCTGTGTCAGTGGAAAGACTTTCTCATCTGCAATACCTCAAACTTCTTGGGAACTACCTGGCTTGTGCCTTGAAGAAGTGCATTTCTTTGCTAAGATTTACAGTAAGCACCACTTATGTCTGCCAGTTTCCAACACTATGCCTACACTATGCTTAGAGCTGCAACTGCAGCATGTGAGACATACTGAAACCAGCTTTCATCTAGCACTAACAATAGCCAGGAAGATACGGTGGTTTAAGCTTCATGGCTCCCATTCCCTCCTTACAAAACACATATGGAGCTCCTTCCACAGCCTGTGCAGCTGCAGATTCCCTGCCGTACTCTTGAAGCTAGCTAGAACATGACTGCGCTGCCGTCACACCTCCGATTACTGAACCGTCTATAATGCCCTGGCAGTGTTATGGATGAAGCCTATTTACCTAAGACAGATTCTTGGCCTGCCATTGCGTTTCCACCATTACTGCTCCACATCTTGGTGGAGTCACTCCTGGGTTACATAAATATAATTAAAATCAGAATCAGACCTGCTGATCCTCATTATTTTGTTGTTTTTCATACCAAGATGGCTGTCTCCAATCATCTACGGGGCACACAGGACCTGAACTACCAGGTTTCCCTGGCTTTATTCCTTATGGATAGTATTTACTGCTGTATAGAAGCCCGTCACAGGTCTGTGCATGTCTAACTGATGCACATACATGATGCAGATCCTGGCACAGTTTCATCCACAGTAAATTAAGACTCATTCAAGTTTTGTTGATTGTAACTGATCAGAGACCCTTTGCAGTCTTGCTTAATGGCCCCATACCTGTTGTAACCGAAGCTTTATTACCACATCACACAAAAGATGGTCCCATCCCCAGTCAAGAAAATAGCATACAGCTTACAAAGAATAATGTGAAACTACAATCTAGAAAAGCAGGGTGTGCCAAATGCAGGTCGCTATCTTTCTGTCACTCATCTCTTCCTCTTTCACATCCTGCATTTAAGCATCTCCTTAGGTATCCTTTGCCCTCCACATTTATCACTTCTAAAGGCTGGTGGAGGATGAATGAATAACAGGTCCCAGAGCAGGTGTGGGTGCATTTTTAGGTGCAAAGGACTGCAGTCAAGTGTGACAGAAACAGTAATGCTTCTTTCTCTGCTTGGCAACAAGCAGGGCTGGGACATTTAGAAAGTTGTGATGATGAAAGTGTTTGGAATGGTGTTTTTCTAAGCCATTGTGTTCAGCTCAACTGCAACAAATTATAGAGAAATATAATGAACTAACTAAATAAACAGCGTCGGCAAGGTAGATGTTGGATGAGATGCTATGATGTTGGATAAATAACAGGAGATGAAAACTTAATTATAGGCCAGATTGCTTCCTTCCACCGAGAGCAGCTCTTGAGTTCCCCCTGCAGAATTTTCATATGTTTCTTCTGTTGAGTGGGTGGGATTTGCAGGACTTGCCACAACCTGTTGATACACTCAGGAATTTCCAGACATCTGCTTATTTATAAGAAATCTTTTCCCCTTCTTTCAGTTCTCTAGCCCCTTCAGCTTTGTGGCCATGTGATTTCAGCAGAGTCCTTCTGCTGGGGCATTTACCTGTATCTCCTCTTTCTGAACCCCTTCTCTCTTCTGGGTTACCACACTGTGAACTGTGGAAAAGTTAGAGCTGCCTGTAGACACTTAGCTGAGTTTCTTACGGGACCACAGGCAGGTGGGGTGGATGAAAGCCCTCTTGCACCCATAAACTTGCTCTACAATTTCTACCCTTTCTTTCTGTACAGATCCCGCAACCTCAAGAGCTCTGGGCCATCCTAGGGAAACCCTGATAATGTTGTGAGATGGCTGCCTCATTGAGGTGAGTCAACAGCCTTAGAAGTAAGCAGACACGCACAATGTATGTGGTCTTCTGGGCTAGAAGACACATTGTTTCATTGACAACAGATTTCACAGTAACAAACCAAATTCCTATGCAGAAGGAGCTGACATGACCATTTAATTTTGGCTGCACAATCCTTTGCTTTCACAATTTTGTGAAACAGAGCATGGGGATTTGTCAAGGGATTCTAAAACAAGTGTCTGATTGCCTCCCCAAGGCTTGTATGAAGAATCATTTTGAGAGGTAGTTTCAAACTTGCTTACTCAGCTCATTCCCCATAAAATTTACCCACCCCATGGTCTACGCCCACACCTACATGGTGTTCCATCCCCATTAAGACGAAACAAAACAAATCAAAAGAAAATTACACATAATGAGTGGGAAGGCTCACTTTCTCCTGTTCAACTTAAACTGCTTGCAGACATCTTGCAGGAAGAGGTAATACTTCTGATATGCATTCTAAGGATGAGCAAAAGGGGAAAAATAATGACTTTACAAAGCAAAATCTTCTATGCACAGAGCTCCAAGACTTGTGTATGCTATGTGCATATGGGACCAATCATTCATTGCTGTCTCGGAGGTGGAATGAAGCAAAGTCTCGTGCCAGCAACACTCTGAAACAAACCTGTTGAATGGCTGTTTCTTTCCAAAGTGATTATATAATAGGTCATAGAGATCTGAGTACTTGAAACAGGTGGTTGCAAAATTAAAAATTAAATTTTAAAATTATGGCTGAAATGTCAGTACAGGAAAAAAAAAATTTCTCCACCTCTGTACTTGACGGGCCTTTTTCACTCTTGAGTGATCTCTGCTAGGCACAAAAATGAACATCTTATTTTTTACTCCCATCAGATTCCTTTGGCCCACATAAGCACAGATGATTGGTATGAAAGATCATCTGGCTTCTACAGCATTGGAATAGCTCTACCTGATCTAGGCCTAACTTTCAAATCCAGGTCCCAAACCTATCACAGTTACAATAAACTGTCTGAGACAAAATTTTGGCTATGCCTTAAATGCAAAATATCTGGGTAGCTGTAACCAAAAGCAGAATGGGAAAATAATTGTTGACTACTTTGTAGAGCTTGAAGACTGGGGGGATACGTTTCTACGCCCTGACGGAAACATAGGAATGTTGTGATTTTCTTTGCATAGGCAGGTAAAAAATTGTGAGAGGATATGCATGATGTGAGCGGGGCAATCTAAGAGGGATATTTATTGATGCTGTTACATTTCCAGGAGATACCACTGAATTGACATGGAAGAAGGAAATCTGAGGTGGGCTTGGTAGAAGAAGATTAAGTCAAGGGTAATATTCAGCTAAGCAATGGCATATTCTGAAAACAAGTACAAAGAATTTGAACTTGCCACAAAGTCTGCACAGAATCTGCCCATGGAGTCTTTGTTGGTGGCAATAACTCTCCAGCTGGGAATAACACGGCTTTGACTTTCAGAGCAGTATGTTTTTGCAGCATTGAGGCCTAAAACCCCCCAACTTTGTAAATATAAACTGACCGTGGCTATTCTCAGGGATCAAAGAGATGCAGAAAGCACAACAGCATTTTTCTGACTGTGTCAATTTGTGCTACATTTTAGATCTGCACATGAAAAAGAAAAGAAAGCTATTTCTTTATATTTTTAAAAATGACAAGTTACAGTCTGAGAAAGGGATCCCCTCGTCACTTTGGACAGTTAATCAGAAAAGCATAGCCTAGCGAACCACTTGCTATTTGACTATTTTATCTACGGTTGTATTGAATTTACTACTCCAACGGCACAGAACAGTTTCCATCTCTGATATTCTACACATGTCTATTTTAAAGAGCCCACCTACTCTAAAAGTCTGCTCTTTTATATGCTATCTGGGTGACTGTTGTGATAAAGCCTTGGCCAGCTTCTCTCCCTCTCATATCTGTGATAGTGGCCTCATCCTCTCCTGGTCCTGCCAGCCTCATGGCCCATTCAGTGCTTGATTATTTCTGCCCATGGAGGCAGTGGAGACGGAGATAGGAATGCTTAGATCTCTTGCACATACGACCCAAATGCTTCCCTTCTCCCTCCGCTATTCCTGAGTACTGTTGATTTGTATAATATCCTTCAGATGTCAAAGCCCTTTAGCAATTGGCAGTAAGTCAGAGATGGTGAACCTGTGAAGAAGCAAAGAGCTAAATCCCTTCCTCTTTTACAGTTTGCAAACACCTCTCTCTTTCTCTCTCTCTCTCATCTTGAGTCCTGAGGTTTTCTTTGCTGTGGTTTGAACTACAGTTTAAAATGTTTCAATTGTCATCTTGCATTGTGATGCATCACATGGTGCCGCAGCCACAAAAAGGCCTAGTAATTTGGTTTCATCCTGTCACTGATTTTGATGTGTCTGGTGCAGCTGGATGTGGTCATGTCACGGGTTCCAACATTATCTTTAACAGGAAAACAAATGTCAAGAGAGAAATACTATTGTCTTACAATTAGTTTTAAACAAATCAGACTTTGGAGAACAGTACGATTCTCAGGTCTGTACGACTGTACAAGGAAGTTTAAGATAAAGTTAACATTTAACATGCACAGCCATTCCTTAGGGGAAAGAAAAGCAACCCTGAGACTTCACAAGAAAGAACAGAAGATATGATAATGCAGTTCTCAGGTAAAACCTTTTTGTAAAATTGCTATGTGTACAGCAAGGTAGACTATATCTTCCACCACCCGTTTTCCAGAGCAGATATTTATTATTTGCTGTAATTGGTAAAAGCCACTTTGCACTCCCAGCCTGCTTTGACTGGAGTTGAGGATGGCCTGCTCTGGTTCGGGATGTCTTTCTTCCTGAATAAATAGGAACGAAGGGGATGCAGCAAAGCAGACCTACTGCCAGGTGAGATATTTTAGGGTGGGCGGAGTTTTTTACCTCTAGCAATGAAAGAGGTTAACAGGTTTACTTGCCTTGGTTAGAGGAAACAAAATTGAAAATCTAGTTGTGAATCCTCCCTTCTGCCTGTCCCCAATACCTTCATTGCCTGCATAGCCCTCCCACTCCCACAGGTGTGGGACTATTCCCAGGTATACTGCTAGAGGAACAATGGCGAATTCTCTTGCTCAAAAGAGAAAAAAAGGGATTTTTCTAAGAAAGGTGAGGAAGAAAGGACATTACCGCTCTGACATTTTTTTAAAAGAGAGGGACAATAGGAAATGTGTAGAGAACAACTAGCCTAAACGTATTGAAACTCTCCAAGGGTTTAACACACAGAACTGGTCTTCAGTTGTCTGGTATTATGCCTTGATTTGTATAATACAGGATTATGCTGAGGATCTGGCTTCAACCTTTGGAAGCAGATGTTGCTTGTCTTCAGGCCTCTAGTAACCATGTTGTAGCGCAAAGGCTCAGTTTGGGAAGAAGCAGCAAAGTGGCACACATCCCATGAGTGGTTTTACTGCATGCTAAAATTGATGTTTACATATTATTTACATAAAATGGGTTAGAGCTGTCATTTGGATTTTGGTTTCATCTCAGTGAAAAGTAATTTCTGTAGATTTGCTCTTCTGGCAAATGAGACAAACATATGAAGAAACTCACATGCCAATGACATTTCATTAGAATCAAGTCAGTGGATATGTCCTGTTTTCAGAAGAGTCCTGGACTCCTTTTCTCCAACCAGGAGATCTCAGCTTCTCAAAAGAGAGTGTCACTAATAATATAAGCTTTTCTAAAGGCTGAAATCCTTGCATGTTTCTTGGCTAGAGGTAATCAGGATCAGTGCTAACATTTTCCATGACCAGACAAATGGAAAATAGAGCCTTGCATTCCTGTTTTGGTTGGTGCATTGTGAAACATTTTTTCTTCATCTAGAAGAACCTTAATCAATGCCTTGGAGCCAAAGTAAACTTCAACCTTGGGAAAAATTAGATTTGAATTGAGATTCAAAAGTGGGCATTTGGGCCTATCCCTCCTGCTATCCTATTTTCAAAAAGAAGCATGAAATTTCCACATTTCTAAATTAGAGCTGAATGAAAAGAATCATAAAATAATTTCCTATATATTTATTTGAATGTCTGCATGGATTTAATTCAGCAATGTTGAGCTTCTATTGTATTGAATCAGTGGGAAGCACTTACATTCTGAGGCTGGGATTTACACAGGCATGTAGAGCACCCACTTAATAGAATTTATTAAATCAGTGTAAGGACCTTTTGTAGATATTCCCTTTGGAAGCTACCCCATTTCACTTTGTAGAGGTGGGGCTTTTGATTATTTGCATTTTTGTTTCTACTAACTTCTTCTCAGCCGAGACACCCTTTTAATCTCCAGTAAAAATGCTCATGTAAGTTTTGCAGAGATTTACATCAGTTTCCAAAAGGTTTTTTTAGTCAGTCTGATACCTACGCTGAGACAATTGACTGCAGGGATTGATGTCTGCCAAAAGTTACCTGTAAGGATAATCTTAAAATCAAACTACTACCTTTACACATTTCTACACAACAAAGATCATGCTGGAAGTATGTGTGTTCTTCTCCTATCAGACAACAGAAAAAATTCCAAGTGACCATTATGAATTGGCCATTCATAATAACACCAACCCTGACTCATACATATCAAGTATTCAGGCTAGGCTTTTTTTCATCCTCAAGTTTAAAACATGTGCAGTGAGAGAGCTATTGAACGAGCACTTCTGAATTATTACCATCAGTGTTTGGTTTTAGATATTCTGAGAGCAGAAGAGAAATAAAATCCACCAGGTTGCAATGTCATGATGAAAAATTTGAATCTGCGTACTAAATAATCTTATTACCTCCTAAAATTAGAAAGAAAAGTCAGTTCAAAGCCACTGCCCTCCTGCTTTTCTAATCATGTTAGATGGTTTGGAACTGATTTGCTGAGGAGCAATGGTGAAAAGAATGGAAGAATGTGATTCTTCCCTGTCAGGGAGGCGCTGCAGAAAAGTGAGATCGGGAAGACTATAAGATGTCACATTTCTTGGCCTCACCTTATTGTGACAGGAGACAAAGGTGGCAAGAGGACCAAACTAAGCTTTTTTTCCAGACTATTTTTAGAATTCGTACTACTAATTCATCTTTGTTAAAAAATAGGCAAATGGTTATATACAGTTTTATTGGCAGTAAAACTTATGTCTGAAGCCAATTTTCCCTTTTATTTTACAGACTACAAATACTTCCACATTCTTATTACTAAAGACGTAAAAGCATAGATAGAAACATTTGAAAGCTATTAGGGTCATTTACAGAATTAATGGGTTTGGGTTTTTGAACCCTT
>NW_008794211.1:3584396-3629204 GCF_000699145.1 Aptenodytes forsteri | reverse complement strand
CTTTGAACCCTATTAAAAAGTATTAGATCCTATCAACTGTAGTTGGAGTGAAGGGCAGAAAAAAATGGCAAAACAGGAAGGGTTGCTGCTGAGGAAGTGGCAGAGCTGGCAAGAACAGGAGAAGCGGGATGACTGAAAAGGCATACAGACCTCTTTTGGCTCTCTTTCTGGGCATTTTGCAGCTTCATTCAGACTGACACTTTAGAGCTGATTATGACTATGAAATAATTTCTCAGTCCCAAGGTAACTGTTCTCAGTTTTTCTTCACTTCATTGCATTGCTCACGAATGCTGCAGGATACACTAATGTCCTGCAGATGTAAAAGCCTCCTTTAGAAACAGGCAACTAATAGCAGTGGGAAAATGAATGAGGTTTTGAGGGCACAGTTGGAGTTTTGTGTAGTTTGGGTTCCGCTGTGCAATACAAATGCTAAAAAGAATGTAATTTAGGAACTGGAACCCAAACTTTTCACTCTTCCTTCAACTTGGATATCAAATAATAGAGACTCCTTCCCAAGTTCATCTTCCCATAATCTGTTCCCAAAATGGTGGGCTAAACAGGTACCACTGACCAGTGCCCACTTGCCCATGCTCGCTCTCAGTGCGATTAACCCCTTCTGCTGGTGCCTAGGTCCAGCAGTGTATAACACGGGGCAGTCTGAGGCTGCCTGGCCAAGGTGTACGTACAGCGGAAGGGTTCCAGTCCAGTAGGTGGGAATGCCGCATGTCCCATCAAGCTTGAATTAACATAGCTCAGGTTTATTGTGTCATAGGTGTTGCCAGCGTGTCTGATACATCTGAATGTGGACGTGTCACAGCACAAGTTCACGCAGTATGACGAGGCAATGCAATAAGCTGTAATATTACAAGGGTTATGCAATGTTCTCAGAACCGAGGAGAATAAATCTTGTATTGAAAAACACTGCAGGAGGTTTTGTTTAATTGTATACTCTGTATATTAGGATTTTTCCACTTACAGATGAAAGTGCTTGTTACGGCAATGTTCTGAAACAATCAGGACAAAAAGTGCTGGTTTTTTTTTCCTTAATGAAAATCCTGAGTCCCCTTCCAGCAAAGGAAGACCTGTTTGTCAGAACCAATTCACACGCCCCTCTTTTAAATCCATGGCCTGTTTTTACTTGTGCTGTTCAGGGTTCTTCAGTCTTTATTTAACAAGGTTACGTAAGGAGAGGTAGGGGAGGAGGTAGTATATTGTATTGGCAAGAAATCAACAGGCTATTTACATGTCATATATTTAGCAACAGAGCAGTTTGGGTAACCTGGCTTCACTTGTCTTAGAATAATGAACACATCTGATTTAGGGCTCCAGTTGAGGGGTTGCAAAGGTTTGTCATTCTCCGAGTGGTTCCAGCAGGTGCTTCTTTCAGGCTTCCAGACCATCCTTCATGTGCTTTTGTTGGCAATAGAACTCCTTGGCACCACTATGACCA
The DNA here is from genome assembly GCF_000699145.1 of Aptenodytes forsteri. Taxonomy (NCBI): domain Eukaryota; kingdom Metazoa; phylum Chordata; class Aves; order Sphenisciformes; family Spheniscidae; genus Aptenodytes; species Aptenodytes forsteri. The sequence continues at coordinate 3,627,754 of NW_008794211.1, read as the reverse complement.
TTTGCTTGGTTTTTTTCAAAGGTGTAGCCACAAAGCTCTTATTGTCAATATTCTGCATTCTGCAGCATTCTGCATTCTGCAGCATTCTGCAAAGATAGCAAAGGGGCTTTTCCCTAAGGGAAAAGGAGCACAAGGAGAGGGACAAAGCCAAGCAGAGGCAAATTATGAATGATTATCAGGCATATTTCTTAATAATGATTTCTATTGTGCTGTAGATTAGACTCCAAAGGGCAGGGTCAGAACTTTCTGTTTTTCAAGCATGAAAATTCAACTGGACAAAGCATTTAAGTTCCTGTACGGCAGCTAATAATTGGCAGGAACATGATCAAAATGGCCAGCTACTGGAAGTCTTATTCTAATTTCTAGGGTTCTATTAGATATCAATTTTTCAGATTAAAAATCCAGAAGGCAATAAAAGCTCAGTCAGCTTTGGATGCAAATGGGAAGTCTACCAGGGAGTGAACCAAGAGCTCGCCAGAGTTAGCAAGTCCACACTCGCTGTGGGGGGGACAGTTTTACTCTGCCTGAAGAGTGCCTTTTTGTGGTTTAACTCAGCCATGTGTCCCTAGGGGTACTATTATAAAATAGCAATGGTGGAATGCTGTGTGTGGAATAGTTATTGCAGAATAACTATTTCAGGCTGTTCTTCCATGTAGACAAGCCTTACTACTACAATTTTACAAGAAGATGCACCTAAGCTAATCTTTTTTACTTGATGTCTAAAGCACAAGAGTTTTTAGATTGGCCTATGTAGAGTAAGGCTCTCCTGAGAAGTTAGTGCTTGCAAATATTTACCAAAGCATACTGCAATGTCAGAAAAAAAAAGAGAAGCAGGGGCTCCACATTCATGTAAATGCATTTGTTTCACACAGTATGCACCAGGGCTACTTACTTCCAACCCTAAGTTTAGACCCTGAACTGACGTACCAGAGTTGGGGGGGGCATACACTCTAGGTGTCTCTATAGCAGGACTACTCAATATATTTTTTCTAAGCTTGTCTGGGTAATTTTACCATGGTTTAATAACACGCTACAAAGTCCTGCTCAGCAGGAATCAGGATGCTGGCCCCATGTTTACAACTCTCTCAGAGACAAGGAGAGCTCCTAAGAGCTCCTGCATGAATATAATGTGTATCATGTTTTGGAGATCTTGGGGAGGCCTGGGCAAGATTTAAAACCTGCTCTGTAGTTAATATAGCAAGGGAACACTCTTGGAGATCTGATCTCCGGTGAGCTGGATGACCCTCTGGGATCACCTATCCATTGAGGCAACTCATGGTTGCTAGAGGCAGTATACAGGGGAGGTGTAAAGTTGGGCAAGACTTAAACAGAGCCCTTTGGCAGCTGGGTGCCTCCATGAAGTGTCTAAACTGAGGAGGGGTAAGTCTGGGGCTCATATACCAGAGGTGTTAGGATATGCAATGCACTGAGGGAGCTCTTCGATATTAATGGCTGAATATTTATTTTTGATAATATGTGTCAAAGTAATGATCCTGACATACCTTGATTTAGTAAGTATTTGATGATGATATATAAGTGTCTTATCTGAAGTGGAAGGGGTGCTTTATGAAAGTAACTTGTTACTGTTTTGGTTGAAATTAACTCCCCCCCAAATGGAGAAATGCTGCCATTTAAATATTACATGTCCTAACTAGCCTCATAGGAAAGCAGAAATCTTTATTTAAGGGAGGATTTATGCAATCTCTGGTTCTGTCAACCCTTAAAAAAAGAAATAGTATTTGTGAGAGCTAGGGAACTAAAAGCTACAACATATTTTTGCAATACTTTCAAAAATTCAGTTCTTCGTGAGCTTTAGAGTGGACAACTCTATCAAATAGCAAGGGGTCATGTTTGCAACATCGCATGCAACAAATTTCTGACTCTTTTCCCAATTCCCTCCCACTTACACTAGAAGTTTGTGTGTGTATGTCCAGCAAGAGGAAGGGAGATATTTTTTATACATCTTCTCCAGGAAATCAGGGAGACTTAGAGACTGAAACTGGAAAACATCAATGGGTGGGACCAGGAAAGTCAACTGAATGCTGCATTATGCCAAGACACTTTCATCCTGCCCTTCTGTCAACTAAGGCAGGATGAGAGGCAATGAGTTGGCATAAAGTCTCAGGTCAAAAGTTGAAAGTTGCCCATTCCTAGAATTTTTGGTACTTAAACCTATTGGCTCACCTTACAAATGTTTTAGGAAAATGGCGATAAGTTGTGAAGTTGGTTATTTCCAGGAGTAAAACACTTCCCTTTCAGCGTTTCGGTATCTGAACATATAATGGAAAGGGATTTTTGGCTTGAACTGGCAACTGCCACCCTCACAGGAAGACAAATCCCAGAAGAGCATGGTCTGAGGAGGCTTTGCGGGGAGCAGGGTGGAGGGGAAGGAGCTATCAGCAGCACAAATAACAAAGCCTGGCTTGGCAGCTGCTTTGGCTGCTGGGTCCAAACTATGGGGTCTTCTTGGCAGATCTCTATTGCATGACAGAAAGTGCAACTGCCAGAGTCAAAGAGGAGCACCTGCCAGAGTGGCCCTTAGGTTTGTCCTCTGTATTGAAATGTTGTTATTGCTAATGCTAGTGGGATTTCCTCCCTGGTATGGCAAGTGAGATGTAGCTACCCACAATTGTCTCCTGAGTGGAACAGCAGTGCTATGGACTTTGGTTGGGCCTGAGATTAGTTTCTGCACCCCAAACAAATGTTCTTTCTCTGACTGGAGTATGTATTTAATCATTGCAAGAAAGCTTAGTCCTAAATGCTAAGATCATATGTGTTTCAATAAGGCAGTGGTGAGAACATCCCATTAAATCTGGCCCACTTTAAACATACTTGAGGGCAGGTCAGGTATCATTTTAATTTGCAAAGTTGTTTGCTCTGTTTACCAAAGAGCAAATCTGTCCTTTAATGATTGGAAGCTGAACATTAATGTAAGCAGAACTGGAGTGTCAGATGATGTTGAAAGCTGATTATATAACATGTACTTTTAGTTTCATAATTAAAATTTTATAGGGTGAAAATGCTTATTCACCCTATCTACTGTAAATGCAATAAGTGAATGTAGGTGGACTGGATCTTTATTAACCACTGAATGATGGGTTGCATTCACACTTGTATCTGAGCCAGACCTTAGCTCCTTTGCACTGAAGACTGACAGAAGATGTGATTGCTCTCCATTATTATAGCTGTGGGCAAATACAGGGGAAGGAGGAGCTTTTAAAATTAAAATGCAGAGGAAAGTGCCCAACAATTGGGTATAAACTAGATTCTGGATGAAGTCCATCAGGGGACTGAGGTTTTGAAACAAGTTTTCAGCCAGAGGTGTAGGTGCAAAACTGCACCTCAATTTAAACCGGACCTTAATGCCCTCACAGATATGATTATATTGGTTTCTGATGACAGTAGGGTGCTGTACACAGGGACCCGGGCAGCTCCAGTGATGTGGCTCTGTTCTTCAGTTTCTGTGTATCATCTCTTACATGCAAAGCCACTAGCATCTCTCTGGATATACTCGATGATGATTATACAAGTAGCTGTTTAATCTCTTTCTCTGAGAAATGTATGCCAGGTTTTATGGACATGGCACAGAAGGACAGCTTAGAAAGATTAGTGTTTGGGAAACTTCAGTAAAAAAGCTTTAAAAATGCAGTCCTGTTTTCTTAAGCTTGATGGAGCCAGGGATATTTTTTTAAGTGTCTTGGGCATTCAGTGTGTCAGTGAATGAGGAGCGCTACAAAAAGAGCCAGAGCCAGTTGGTCAGCATGCAAATGAATTTTATCTGATAAGTGGTGCTGTTTGGCTGCTTATATATGAGTCTCTACTGTAAAATAACAGGTCAGTGAGAAAAATAATTCAGTAATGTAAATTCATAATTTCCCAATTATTTACGTGATATCAACTCCACCCACACAACAATTCCACCTCTTCCTTTCTCCTTTTTTTGACCTAGGTAATAGTGCTAGGTTTGTTTCAGTAGTGCTTGGCAAAGCACACACTGCCAGGACGCGTTTGCCAGAGCTGTCATGGCCCTGGGGCCTCCCAGAGCCTGGGAGTGATATCCCAGCCCTGCTCCAGCTGCTGCCAACCGTCCACAACGTCCAGGTCAATCTGCCAGCCCGGGATTGTTGCAGACTGTAGAGATGGTTCAGCCATGCTCACTCCACACGCCTCCCCCCTGCTATTGCACCAGGGCCTGGGAGCAGATGTTTGCAGCAAAATTTAAACGCAGCAGGGGCCAGGAGCTGGGCCAGCAAGTGCAGCAGCTTGCCTTCCCCAGCATTTCTTCCCTTTCCTTAAATAAATAACAATAATAAAAAAGACCAGTATATCTGGTCTATATAATACGGACTACAGTGGTTTCCAATTTCAGTGGTACACCACTCTCTTTAGCAAACCGCAGTTTGTGATTTCTAGTGCTGGTATATGAGTCTGGGAGTGAAACTGTTCTAAGCAATGTCCTGTGAAATATCTGTGTACTAGGCACAGAATGGATAAAATAGATCCAAACAGGTAAAACAGAAGTGTTTTGTTAACTTTCCTCTCAGACACAAAGAGAACCTTAAGGGACTAGGTCTTGTGTGGGGAAAAAAGGGCTATGTCCTAATCTCAGTAAGTCATTGTAGGTGTAGTTTATGCATTGTGGGGATGGATAGCTGAGGTCATAGTAGAAAAAGAAACAATGAATGATCTGACAGAGCGGGAGGAGCCTTTCTTCTGCCTCTCCTTGGATGTTTTTCTTCCTGTGACCTTGCTTTCAAACCATTCAGATTTATTTGAGTATAGTTTGCTACCAGTTGCCCCACCTCTGAAAACAGCTCTCAGACTGGCTGCCAGTGCCTCTTTGCACAGTCCGTACTGCAATGCCCAGTTAATGAATGGGTACGTGACCTTCTTTCTTTTCAGTGCTAGAGCTGTTTCACAACCCCCTAAGCAAAGCAGCTCCCTGCCAGGTTGCCTGTCGTTTTTGGAGAAAGTATTCCTGGGAACAGTGAGGCAGGACAGGTACAGTGTTCCTCACCTCACCTTGCGGCTTCTTCCAAGCAGGGAAGTTGGCAGCTGCAAACGTGTTTCCAGAGAATTGCACCAGGCTGGCTCCTGTCCTCCAGCAAAGTGCCAGCTTGTCTGTGCTGCAAGTGTCACAGGTTTGCCAGCTGCTTGAGTAACTCGCTGCCACCTCTGCACCTCTGGATGGAAATCTTGGCTGAGGTCTGTTGGCAAAGCCGTGTAGGAGATTTCCCGGTCACATGGGGAGTCTCCTGGGTCGAGGGCGGGCTGAGCGCACATGTCACGGAGAGCCCACCTGAGGAGACGCAACTGGGGGATGTGGACCCCAACTCCGGTCATCCTCCCCTCGCAAAGGCAAAATGTGACTGAAAGTGATAATGAATTTGAACAAGCAAAAAACTTAGGATTTCTGCCTCCTCCCTCCCCCTGTTCCCAACACTACATTTCATCACTTATTTTTAAGTAGGAAGTTAATCTGTCCCCCTTTACATTCAACAGGCTCTTCACCCTGTAGGAAATGCTCAGCATAACAGTGTAAGTGAAACTATGTGATTGCTAATAAGCAGCTCCACCAGCGCTTGCCCGAAGGTACCAGAGTAGTCAGTGTTACTAATAAAGTTAATTACTCCCACTACAAGAGAAATTAGTCAGGGGGAAAAATCAACGTGTATGAACAAGATGATTAGCTGCTGGTTTCACTTTTGCAAATACATTTAATCTACTGTAGTACTTTTATGCTGGTTAACCAGAGTCACAAGGTATTAATGTGCTCCCTCCTTATGAGAGAGCAGAGAAAGAATTACAAAACAGTCACTTCCGTTTCCGGCCCTGTCTGATGAACTGTGAATGTATCCAAAACCCTCTGCATTTTTCTCTCTTTTAATAATTAGTGCCATTTCTCTCCTGGCCATCAAACTGCGGTCTGGAGGTAAAGTATTTCATAATTAAAAGCATCTCTAGTGCTGAGTTTTTCCAACAAAAAATCTTCTCTCGTCCACCAGGACATCCCATTTCACTTTGTGGTGTCTCTAATCTTTATGCATGTGAAAGAGCAAGAACCCCCCCACCTCTCCATCAGGCATGAGTTTTCATTGACTTCTGTGACTGTAACTGATTAATCTAGGAACAATACAACAGCTGGATTCAGATTTACTCAGCTCTATTTTCTGATCTGGGAAGTGAATGAGATAACACAGAAGAGGAGCCATCACAGAACTGTTTGATTTCTAGGTGATCTTTTAGTGAAGATCTCAAGGATTGGTTGGTTTTTTTTTTTCAATACAGAGAGTAGGGAGAATGTGTTCTGCAAATAATAACATCCTCCTTCCCTGGGGGTTATATAACTGAGAAACATCAAAGACTTTGCTCTGAGACATTGTGTTCCACGCAGGATCTGCATATGTTATAAGAGGTACCAATTATTTCCAGTTCTTGTGGTATTTTTTGTAATATGGATACCATCCAACCCAAGTCAAAGAGGGCATCATGCAAGCATCGGATGACGAATCCTCTACTCATACTTATCATTAAGGATAGGAGAAGGGAGGGAAAATGTTTAGTGGCTTCCCATTTCATTCAGTCATTGGTTTACCTCTCCAAATGGTTGTTTTTCATTTGGTTTATGGCATTTCTGTGTGACACTTCCTGCAGCTAACTTGTTCACCTCACCATCAGGAAGGAAAATCCACACGGAGTGGCCAGGTAACCCGGCACAGAAATCCAACATGAAAGTGCTCAAGCCTGACTGCTCAGAGAAACACTTGCCTGTAGGCAGTTCAGAAAGAGCTCAGGAACCCTCAGATGTTGGAACGAGAATACGATCTGCATGTGGCTAATTTGCAGAAAGAGAAAAAGAGACCACTTACTGTATTTTTTTAATTATCTCTTGAGGCTCAATTTTGAACTGGTGGTAAGATGAACCACTATACAACCTATGATTAAACTTCTGAAGTGTTCACGAATTATTATTACTAGCGTACTAATTACTATTTCCATTACTGGAATCTTTTTAAAAGGCTACTTTTTACATGTAAATCTATTAGTCAAATGAAAGTGAGGATACATTTTTGAGAGGGACCTTCATCCTTGAGCCACCAGTCCTTTAGAAACAGTAGACTAAATTTACATTTACAGTAAGACATATTTTCCCTCTTTTCAGAGTAATATGCAGTAATGTGCTTTGAAGTGGGTGTACCTATCATCTGCCTCTTCTTTGCATGGCCAGTGTGCTTTGAAGGTGTTCTGGTAGGAATGAGAATCTGCTCCTATTTATTTTATATACTTCTGTGCTCCTTCATGTTGAGTTTTTTCCTAATTTAGTTTTTATTCTCTCCTTCTCCCTTCTCTTTCACACATTCTTCTACCTTTTATAAAATCCCATCTTTTCACTGTCATTACCTTTCTCCTTTTGATTGAGTATTGAATATATAATTATGAGGCAACAGACTGTCACCATCCACAGCTACCACCCCTTTCCATAGTATCATAGATTCACAGAACAATGCAGGATGGAAGGCATCTCTGGAGGGCATCTGATCTGCTCCAGTCCCTGTTCGGGGCAGGGCCAACTTTGAAGTTAGGTCAGGTTGTTGAGTGTCATGTCCTGCTAAGTATGTCTAAGGAGACACAACCCGTCTGGGAAACCTGTCCCAGTCTTTGACTCCTGCACTGTGAAAATTTTTTCCTCATATCTAATCGGATATCTAATCAAATTTTCCTTGTTGCAGTTTGTGTCTGTTGCCTCTTGTCCTTTCCCTGTGCACCTCCAGAAAGAAGTCTAGCCTCCTCTACCTTTCTGTAAGGTAGTTGAACACAGCTGTAAGATCTCGCCTCTGCTTTCTCTTCTGAAGCCTGACCAACCCCCTTCGGCATCTCGTACATCAGGCCTACGACTACTTAGATCACTGCAGAGATCTGGAACTAGCTATGGCACCTGTAAGCAAGAGAGCATATCCACCAGTTAGCATCATTCGGGCTCTTCTATGAAGAGTCACTTAAAAAGATTCAGAGTTCTCTGGTACTATCAAGCTATCATGAAATGGAGGAATCAAAAAATTAACTATAAATTAGTTGTAACCTCAACAGAGTAAAAAGTCCCAGAATTAACCATTGTTAATGAATGTTTTTTCAGCTGCTTCATGATTCTCCAAATGATCTACATTATAAAAAACGTTTCTGATGCTGTTTGATCACACTAAACACTTGAATGCACAAAAGAGCTTGTGGCTAGGACAATGGGAGTGTCATTTATGATCTATACAAAATCCTATTGTATGAGACACTGTTTTTGTTTTGAAAAACAGTTTTATTTATGCACTGTGAGCTTGGTGGGGGTGAATTCTTACCTAAAGGAAGTGCTTTGATGGTTGGGTTAGGCTAGTTTTGCAAGAATTACTCCAGCCATTCTATCTTTGGAGCTCCATTTTTTTCCTCCCATCCCAGCAAACCATGGAAGAGGATGAAGATGAGCTCAGATGCCAGGAAGTTTTTCAGGATTTTTGTCATTCCTTAATCACTCGCAGAACTGATACAGCCAGAGCCCAGGATTGCAGGAAGGGTTCCTGAGCAGTAGAAACCTTGATGTTAAACAGGAATCAGCCATGACACACCTTGATGATAGGGTGGAGATAATTTGTTTTGTTATTAATATTTGACATTCAAGTTCATCATGCGGAGAAGGCAACCGCACTGCCTGGAAGAGAGGCTGCAGGCAGCACAGAATCTTACTCACCCCATTGCATAAGGGGCACATTTGCATCCAGATCCTCGCCTGGTGATTAAAAGGTGCGTTACACAACCCAGTGAAAGAGTGAGTGCTGTTGGATGACACTCGATCTGCTTCTTCCTGAGCTCCGCCATGAACTCTCCTTCCCAGCTCTGCATGCATGGGTCGAGGATGTCGTGGTGCCTCCTGAGGCAAGGAGGTGGTTTGTCAGCAGGGGAGAGGGAGCCCTCTGCCCCGGCCCCGCCACCCTCCCTGCCACCCTGCCTGTGGCCAGGACCCTCATGACAGACACCATGGCCTTGGAGGGAGATCCGCAGGGCCCCGATGGCACGTCGGGAGCGGGGAAGGGCGGCTCCACCCCAAGCGGGAGCGGGGTGTCATTAAGAGTGCCCACGCCCACTCGTCAACAGCCCCTGGCCACCAACCGTGTCACCGGCAGCTGAATGAAAGTAGTTTTGTTGTTGTTTTGTCCTTTCCAGCCTCTGAAGAGTGCACCCCACCAGGAGGGCTGGTGGCTGGGCCCAGGCTGCCATGCTGGGCTGTGTCAGGCCAGGCCGGCTCCTGCGCTGTAACCTGACCTCATGGGTGAGGGCTTTCCTTCGGGTCAGGAACTCACTATCCATTTGGGTAACGACGATACCTCATGTACACCGTGCTGCGAATCACCAAATGGTGGAAATCAGAAGTAGTCTGGACCTTCCCCTTTGCTTTCATCCCAGTGCGACTCCTTTTAGAGTTGCCGTGAGTCCTCGGGTGGTTTTCCCAGCCAGTTTCAGAAAGTCAGGTGTCAGAGTCGCACCGCTGGTGGCTGCAATAACAGCACGGACGCCATGTCTGCAGGAGCGCGTTCCTGGGCATGGCGGTCGGCTGGCACAGGGCTGGCTGCAGGTGTGCCGACAGACCCTCTCAGCCTCCAAAACGGGGCAGGACTTAGTATCGGGTGGAGAGAACATGTTTTCTTCTTTTGCGGTCACAGCTCAGTGAGACCGTGGAAGGCAGGCTTTGTTTGATCTATAGTCCCTCAGTTTCCCTGATGGTTCTGGTGTTAAGGGGTGTTAAAGAAGATTTTCACCCATTTTGTTCTTCCCAGCACGCTGAATATTAAAAAGGAAGAGAAATACCTCTCAGTCCTAATACTCAAATCACAGGAAAGCACCTGCCCCATTCCTCATTTCATGACCTGCTTCATACTATAAACAATGTTCATTACAAGTTGTACCTTGCTTGTCCTCTGTATTTTTCCCCATCCTCTTAGACCATAATTGCCATTCCCTCCCCCTAATTACTCCACCCTGGCTTAAGGTGCAAAGAATGGCCTTTGTTTGGCAAATAAAGGGTAGGCAGAGCTTTGAAGGAACACATTGCTGTTACGGAGATTCACCCAACATTACGTGGTTGACTCTTCTAGTTTCTGTTAAAGCCAAGGCTTCAGTTGTTTCCACCAGGGACAATCAGAAGAGAAGGACTGTCCTACAGACCAGAATGTCTGACCTTCTACTGTATAAAGGGAAAAAAGCTACATAAATATTTCATTTTCAAGCTCACAATGTGCTGTAAATGATACCAAATAAAAGTGAGTACATACAATATAAAAATAGCCTTTATGGTATCTTTAAAAAAGTTTTAGGCATATCAGCTGTAACCTGTGAACAGGCTACATTGCCAGTTAATCTTCTTTCCGTATACAAGTTTGTATATAGACATTTTTAGACTTTTTGAATGAAAGAATTTGTAACAATAAAAATCCACATATTCCAGCTGCACATTTTAATGTTCTTGAGGCTTGGTTTAAATTGTTTTTCAGTTGTACACATAGCTTTGGCATTTTAAAATTTAAGGATACATGAATAATTGTGTGTATAATTTTACGTAAACAAATGTGCCTGGTGACTGAAAATAGAGCTTTCATTCCTGTTATTTGCATCTAACAAGAATAATTCTGAAGACATTGAATAATCATTTATATATAGGGCTTTAAGTGCAAGAAGTTCATGAAAGTGCAAGATAGCTGGATTGCTGTACTGAACGTTTTACATAGCTGAACTTCAGGAGACTCTTACAATTGAGATTTAAAAATTACACCGTTGCACACCTGTGTTCTAAATTATTTCAGATCTTCTGTGGAGTTCTTGGACATGTTAAAGGAGATTTGCCCATTGAAAGTGTCACTGAATCAAGAGCTTGGAATAGGAAGAAGCAGGTGTGATTGGAAATAAGGTTAGTCTGTCCGACTTCAAAGAAATAGTCACATATTTTTTAAAAGACTATATGTACAATAATGCTACTTCTGTACCGACACCAAGCTATTGGCGGATAGCTGAAGTCAGATGTGAAAAAAAGGGAAAACCAATTTAGATCAGGGGTTTCACAACTTAGTATGCACCAAAGTATGCAGTGACAGAAACTAGTCTTGCTTCTGGCAAAGGTAATGGGTGCATGTGGGACTGCTTTGGATGTCTTTCTGTTTCACTCTGTGAAGACAAAAAGGTTGAGAGTGTGGTGCAAAGATGCACCCCCTTCAGGAACTATCATGGGTCCAGCTTGTCTACCTAGGCTGGTATGGAAACTGTGGTAGGAGTACCTCCAAACACTGGGACAAGGGCTGTCAGAGGAAGGCCTCAGTGATATTTTGCCCTGACAAGGACTTGAGAATGGAAGGAAACAGTGGCTCTTGGAGGAGTATGGAGAAGGAGAAAGCAGATAACAAATATGAGCTATAATAGCAAGAGATGGCAATGGTTGTTCTGTGTTTCCCTACAGAGCATGGTTCAGGAATGCCATTATCTGTAGAAGCCATCCAGGTCCCACTATATAGTTTCTTCTGATGGATCAAAGATGACTGTCTTTGGCTAATTCCAGGCATTGAATTATTTGGCAGGTAGGGAACTGCCAGCTCTCAACTCTCTGTACTTCTACCCTATTTCTTTTTCCCACATGAAGGCAGCAATAAAAATAGCTCCCAGATCTGTGTAGATCCCCTTTCTCTTTCATATAGAGTTGCATCCATGACACTAAACAACCTAGATTCTATTCTGAAGTGATTTACGTACTAAAGTTTGGCAACGTTCAATCTAAATCACATCCATTCTTTCTCTTTCTTTAGAAAAACATGACAGACTCTTTGGCCTTGGAGGATACAACCCTGTGTAGCTTGTCTCCAGACTGTGTTCACCCGAGCAACATGGCCAATCTCTTTCCCAATTGCTTACCAAGCCAATGTTTAGGCCTGCTCACATCCAAACCAGCCAGTTAGCATAGTCACTCTCTCTCCACTCTCCCCCCCTTCCCATATGATTACTTATGGCTTCTAGTATTTGTTATGACACAGATTTAAGTCTTTGTTACAAAAGCAAACCATTAACTATTCCTAGGAGTTTTGTGAATGTGTGGACAAGACACTGACTAGCACAGCAGGAGTGGTTCAGGATATTGTATTTTAGCTTTGTATCTCAAGGGTGGTGTAAGTTCAGGAAGAAAAGAATTGTGGCATATGACGAAAGTTTCCCAACATGGGGCATTATAGCATGATCCTACACCAGTGTCCACCTGGCGGGTAGGAATAACATAACTGTGCATTTTGCTTTTATGTTAAAATTTGTCCAAAATGTCATATAAACACAGATGAAAGTGGATACACCTTGGCTGAGGTGTTATTTGACTGCGGAGGAAACCTTTGGAAAGTGTAGATTTGCTCATTGTCTTGAGAACTCCCAAATTCGGGCTGGTAGTTCTAAAGGAAGCCTAAGAAATCTTCTAAGCATGCCCTGTTTTGTCATGTAAAAGGTAAGGCTTGAAAACATGAAATTAGAAACAGAAACTTCAAGCATGTGGATCCATTAAAACAGGGACCAGTCACCCCAGGAGAACAGGATTAAGAAAGCTTGATAAGACTCGGATTTATGACAGTATCACTTTAGGCCCATTCTGTCTGATCCAGGCATTGAATTATTTGTATTCTGCTACTAAAGGACACTTGAGTAATGTGAACAAATCTTCTAGTTATGAAATAATTTACTTACACAGTGAATTCAGCTATGTTGTTAGTTAAATTATACTGAGAAATACCCAGGCAAACAATATTTGCTTTATATATGTGGGTATCATTTTCCAGATAAACTTTTGTATGTAGAGTACTATTTGCAGACTCTGTCTGTAGGTGGTGGTTGATGTGAAAGAACTCTATGCACATATATATATTCGTACATACACATATACATATAATATACATATATACAAATATATATGAGAGAGAGAGAGAGAGAAAGTGAATGTTGCACTGTTTTGGGCCTGCCATTCTCAAACACTGAACAGTATGTATACAGGTAAGACATCCTGGTTGCCCTTGTGCTACCCAGTGCCAGGAGGCAGCTCAGAGCACTGTTATTGCTCTGACTTATACTTCATCCATTGCTCATGCCAGACATCCACACATGTACAACATACAGCAGCCCTACACATTACTACAGATGCTTACCTCAGCTCCACAGTCAACATCTGCAGGGGCAAGACCACAGAAAGAGGTTGTAAGGTCCTCATTATCAATGAACACAACACAAATGGTGAAAGTAACCTTTTATTTGCGTGTGATATAGAGACATACACACTGCAAACACATGCCACACATCATAAAAGGACAGGATACTTGGGAGATCGCAGCAGAGAAACATTAGCATCTGCTTCTAATAACCAGCATAAATAGTACATGCTCTGAGTTTCTCATGGTGTTTCTGAACAGAATTCCAGAAGAGCTGCACACATGGCACAGCCGGGCTCATTAACACCACCCGCCATCCGCACACCACCGCCAACGGGAACCCGGCCCTGCCTGGCCCTGCTCATGGGGCAGAGTCGGTGGGGACGGCTTCACCCCCCACTTCAGCTTGCTCATTGCTGCCCTGCTTGTCTCTGCTTCAAGGAGAGTGGTGTGCCGGTGGCCAGACTCACTTAGGCTTGTGAGAAAGCCTGTGCCAAAAGAGGTGGAGGGGTGCTCTGGAGGAGACATGGAGCTTTCTGGCTCCAGGGGTCCCACGGGTGCGACGTGGGTCCTGTGAGCCACTGCTGCTCGCAGTCTGCAACGCAGCACAACCTGGCACAGAAATGCCAGATTCCTGGAATTACTATGCTAAGCACAACATGAAAATGCTCAGAGCATTGCTGTCCAGGCAACACTCACAAGCTAAATCTTCTGTAGATTAGGACGCGTTCTGGAGAAATGAGAAAGAATGCAGCCAGCTAACTAAAGACAGGTGTGCGGCTCTGCTGCCTGGCATGTAAGAACAGAAATGATTGCGGGATGAGATGAAAGCCTCGCTGTGAGCACAGGTTGGCCTGTGGCAGCACTGTTGTGACTGTATGTACACAGTGCCATACAGCAAAACACGGACCAAACTTGCCCAGCACACACGCCACGGGCAGTTATCGAACTAGCTGGAAATTCATGTATCTACACCAGTTCCCTTGCAGTCACCTCTGGCCACTCCATCATAATGCAATTATTTTAACTCTCTTAAACATCTCATTTCTCTTTGTTAAATATTCTAGGGTTGTTTCAGTCATTTGCTCGGTTTCTGGGTAAAAAAACCCTGAAACCTTAGTCCTGTACAGCTTGTGACCAAAATCATCACACCTAGGACTAGTATATTTGCCAGAATAGTGGAACCCATTTTCAGCACATCAAGACTTCCTCTGAGCTACATCTGTTAGTGATATGGCAAGTTTTTCTTGCCCCTGTCACATCCAAGAAGCCTGTAAGGAAGGAAGAATGCTATATGCTATGTGCTTGCTGGGCCATGGTTTTCCACTAGTGGCAATATTTACAGCATGTCCTGGACTGGACTGCCCACCAGCAATGTTCACAAGTGGCAACCCATGAACTATTAAGTGCTCTGAATCTTTTTGCCATGCAGCCTGTTTTTAATGGGTGGGATAGCTTTTACTGATGTGTTTACTTCATGAAACATTCAATTAGCCAGATTCATCATCAGCATATTTGCTTATACTGCCTTTGTGTTGGGTGCTTCATCAAGCTTTTCCTCATGTGCAGTTTGCCATCTGCTTGTAGGTTGTTCAGAGACTGTGTGAAGATTCTCTCTCTCTGAGAAAATGTGTGCTGGTCCATTGAAGTATTTGCTAGTGATGCAATGGCAGCTGTTATCATCACGTCATATGTGTGCGGGTGGTTGCAATACATGGTATATAGGTTGTCAAAATTTGCCAGGAAGATGTGTTTTTGATTGTGGTATTGTGTGCATGTGTGGTACTGCTGGAGCAGCACGCATAGGACTTGGAATATTACATGAGTACTATGCGTGAGTGCTATATAAACCACATACCAGAGTGGTTACATGCTGTATTGGGTGACAGTAACACCATATTCACACAGCTTTTTCACATATCTCTTTATCAGCTGCCCATTTTCAAGTATTCCTCGGGGCCCTGGCTGTTTCCATGTGTGTGCTGGGCAGTGGTCTTCACCAAAAGTGCTCTCACATTTGGAAATCAACTTTTCCTTGCCAGTGCTTTCCTGGCTCTGGGTGCCAACAGTTCAGGCTCTGTGGGACAACGGTTCATTTCCAATGTCTGTCAGGATGTTTATACTATTTATGTGTAGGCCTTTTGTCACCTGGTATTAATTGGATTGTGCCCTCTCTGCCTTTGAAGGCACAGAAGGCTTCAAACTCCTTTTTATTACACATGGTGGCCTGTAATACTAATCAACTACATTTGGATACACCATGTTGTAAGTATGGGATATGCAGCACCCCACTGCATCTTCGGAGATCAAATGGTCTCATGGTGGCTGAGGCCTTGCCCGCACTTGTGACTTTCTTCTTTTGCTCAGAAACCTGTCTGCTACACTTTTGTGTTGAGATACCGTTAGCTAAACCTGAGCAAGCCTGTAACCACCACAAATTTCATCTGGTTTCTTCCCCTCCTGATTACGCAGAAGTGTTGGTTGCTCTGCTGTCCTGGATCGCTGCTTTGCAAGCAGATAACTGTTTGACATGGCACACGCTGTTTATGCTGTATTCCCTGCTCTATTTCTTCTCATCTGCAAAGGCAAATATTTACCTCTAGTGGGTATTGAAAATGAGGTTTATAATCCTGCTGCCACTTAACGAGGCCAGACGCTGTAGTGCATGGTCCATACTAGTACAGATCTCTTTGGCAAAGGTACCTGACACAGTGAGAAGGGTCCTGACTGCACTAATTAATAGATTACACTTTATCTCTACTCTGGTGTTTTGCCAGGTGATGACTGCGCTGATAAAGGAATTCTGCACATTGTTGCAGTGCCTGGCCTCCTCTTGTCTTGTCTGATAGATGCATTGGCCATCACATACTATAGCATGATCAGCAACATGTCTTTTGATTGCTCATGGAGATTGCTCCGCATTTTTGTCCTTTCCTCTCTTCTGGGTTGAGCAGCCCCAAGTCACAGCAACCCGTGAACGCTGTGCCGGCGGGCACTGGCACTCGGAGTGATGTCACTGCTGCCTGTTGGGGCACAGAAGCTTGGGGCTGATTAAGTTTTAACTTTTGAGTCTGGAGCTATCTGTGTGGGCTCACAGCTGGGGACTACAAAGTGCTATATGGAATTGGCACAAAGAAGAAACACACAGATCGCCTGCTGTCAGGACATCTGTGTCTTTTTATTTTGGGTACATTTAGCACTTACAGTGTTTCACATCTGTCACATATGCAGTATGGCACTGACAGTGGTTACCGTTATATTTACATTTTGCCTCGATCACATTTGTTGTTGTTGTTTACTCTGTCTGCAAAGCCACCTCCTTGGCCGCACACATTTCATTCGTTAGCATCAGGGATGCCTGGCACTGAACGTTACCAGCAGTGGACTTGGTGACACACACATGGCATTAACAACATGGCATTCAGCTAGTGTATCAGCCCTCCACCATTTGTATTCTCTTTACAAATGCCACCTCCCCAGTTCTGCCTGGACCTACATCATCTTGTCCTGCATAGCACTTGCATGGCACAGGATAATTGAAGAACAGGCCTGTAAGAGACCCCAAGTGGTCTGAAGACCACATTAGTGGCTTAGTTTGTCCCCTGCTCACAACACACCCACAACATAAGCTAGTCTGGACAGACATTTGTCTAATCTAGCCTTTAAAAAGTCTAAGCTACTCTTAAAAGCTCTCAGTGACAGCAAATCCAAAATCCCCCGGGCAATATTTTTCATTCTGTACATGAGAATGTTTTCTGTAAACTTTGGCTGGAAATGTAACTTGTCCTTTGAGACGTAGCACGTGACTTCAGAGTCAGCTGCTGATAAGTCTGACAGAAATGGAAATAAAACGATCCATCTCTCTCCCTCCTTCCCAAATGAATTCCTCACTTATTTGCTAACTTCCCTGTCATTTTAAGCTCCAATCTGGAGTTTTGCTTAGGCATCACCAAAGGCCATCATCCTGCGTTCCAGGGTTTAGAGACATGAAGTTTAACTGATATAGTCATGTTCACCTTGTGGTCATTTGTGCCTTTGTTCCAGAATATGGCCAGGATTTTTCTTCTGCTTGCAAATTTACAGCCTTTATCCCTCCCTTTATACATCTTATACTCTCAGGTTTGTCCTTTCATTGGTCATGGCATATGTTCCCTGATTCTGATCACATTGCACACAGATTGAGAACAAAGTATTGCCTTTTTATACCATATTGCCGCTACTGCTGCTCCCCTGGTAGGCTTTTATCTGCGCTTTGGCTGCCTCTGATTGCAAGCACTATGGAGCTTCCTGATGGGACCAGAAGGAGCAAGTGAGCTCACTGGGAGAGCCATTGGATCACCTCCTAAATCGCCAGCGCTGAGGCTGGATGGGCTAGAAGGCAAAGATTGAAAGCTGCAGTGTTTGCTCTGAGGAGAGCAATGAATCTCTAATGGGAGTGGAAATTTGCCGTTGCTTTTGGTAGAGCTGTTGAGAAAATGAGGGGAGCAAGAGGATGAGATTCCTGGAGCCAAATCTGTCCTTGGAATATATCACAACACAAGCTTTTCTTGTGACAGAATTCTTTCATTATTATTTTTTAATTAAACCATCCTTAAAAATAATCCTTGCTTTTAAATCACAAGTCAAAAATGCAAATGTGAGCCCTGGGAACTCAAAAATCTCAGGCTACACAAATTTCTCTCATCCCTGCTATGGAAACAACAAAAGATGAATACACAAGGAATGTCTGTTAAGGATAAGTTTTAATGATCATCTGCAACTTGTTATTCCATAATACATGCCATTAATAAACTGAATTACCCCCAAAAGTCTGTCCTGTGAGAAGTGCTATATTTCCTGCATCTGCTGCATCTGTTTTATCACATCTCTGCATCCTTCTGAAAGCACTGTGTAACGTGTTAAAAAAGGTTCCAGCACAAAGCAATCACAACTCAGGTATATAATATCTGAGTCTTTCCTCTCCTTCCTTCATGGCCCTTTTATTTCACTTTTTACTGCTTCTGTGTGTGAGGAATAGCTTCCAACTGAGAAAAGCTCAGTCTACCTCCTTTCCTCTCTCTGACTGAAAATCTTTGTCTCAGTTGTGGGTTCAAAACATTAAACCTCACCCTAGTAAATGGTAGAGTCACCGACAGATTCAAGCTGTCTCGTGGACTGCTTTGCTCCAAGAGTTCTGCTCCAAGGCCACTGAAGTTAATTAATAAGATACTTTTCATTGCCTTCAGTGAAAACTGGCCTGGGCCTATAGTCATGCATAATTAGTGAGTGGGAGATGAAAGGGCCATGTTACCTCCCATTCCCACATTTTTAGTGGACTGTTTTCCTTACCCATGTGGCTGCAAGATTCTCATTCCAATCTGCTCTTATCTTGGTTTGGGGGGAAAACTGGTTCTCATAATGGTTTCATTGTGCTAAGGTATATATCCCTCTTCACAGAATTAAATTAACCTCTGTCCTGTTCAGATATACTATTATCATCATTACTATTAAATTAGTTGTTTCTGAAGCAACTGCAGACAAGACACCAAGCCAGCCCCCCTGGCCGCATTCCACAGGGTGAGCTGCAGCGCACAGTTCCGGCAAATGTATTGGGAAATGCACTGCTGTAGCTTGTAAAGCTCAGGCACACCTCTCCTCTCTGATTCCTTGCAGCTGCCCTCCATACCGGTAAGCTGCTTTCTCAGGAAGGTGCTAGAGAGGAGGTCTGAAGAGGTATAGCCTTATGATTACATGTGAGAGGATCTGGAGGTCTCAGTTCCCTCCTGTGTCCCTGGTTGCGAGCTGATTCTTCTGTTCCTCGTGTGCAGAACGGCTATAATGTCATCTGCCTCCTTCCCTTTTTAATTTCTCCAGTATGCTAACAGACATTGCAACTCCACCTTCAATGCAAGCATAGCTTTCAGTATCACTTACCTTTTCCAATTGTTCTTTATTACATTGATAATTCTATGATATACTTAATAAATAATATTTGTATGGTTTTCCTCTATGGAATTTTTGTATATCGTATGTCACTAAATTACATAATCATGAACGGTTTGATATAGGTAATGTTCCTTTCATTTAGAAAAAGTGTATCCCTTGTCATTAATGTTTTTATATTGCCATAACTTGTACTTTTTGTCTTAGGCAAGTATTAGTTTGGGCTTTCTTGGACCAAGAGCAGTCAAACTCCCATTCTTTGTGTTTTAAGACTTTGTCTTAGACAACTGGCATTCTTACCAGCAAAAATCTGGGCAGAGACTGAACTTTTATTGTAAAAGAAGCATGATGGAAAGAAATATGCTTTATAAGTGCAAAAAGCCATGATAGAATCCTGGATGTGCAAGAATTAAATAAGGCTAAGAAATAAGTAAATATATATGTATGACAAATATATATGTATATATGTGTACGTAAAGCCAATCTCTTTTTCAAGGACAGGTAATGATTTCATGATGTGAACAGTTGACTTCATTACAATAAGACATATGGTTTCATAAATTCAATACTTACTGTGGGGTATTTGTTCAAATTTTAATGCCACACAGTGTTCTAAACTTATTATCATGAGAAATACCAGCTGATGATGAGAAGCAGAGCTAGGAGCGCTAGATCATACCAAGCTTTGCAAGGATCCGGATAGGTGAAGCTGTCAAACAGTCACCAGTACATTCCAGCAGACACCGTAGTGTGGAAGCTTCTCGGCTGCCCTTCAGCTCTGGTGGTTTGGTACCAATTTAACATGGTGGAGCAGCCATTGGATATGAAACCCCTATGTCTTTGCCTTACTGGTAAAACTAAAAAATGTTATTAAAATCTAGGCATGCGGAAAGTACACGGAATGAAACCCTGTACCTGCTGTGATCAATGTGAATTTTGCTAGTGGCTTCAAAAGGCCAGGGTTTCACACAGAATGTTTTAGTCTCCTTATTTTGAAATAAAAGACACATTTTTAAACTTAATTTATAAAGGAGCCAACTTTAAACCCTGTTTATATATATAGTAGCGTTACTAATCAGCTTTTCAAGATGCAAACCTTTATAAATTAATAATTTCTTTTGTTATTCAGATATTAATAATGTAGTAGGTGATTGCACTTTTGAACAAAAGAAAAGAAAAATGGATTTGAGTTTCAAGTATTTTCTCAGGTTTTGATTTGAATTCTTGCTTATTGTTGACATTTGTCTGAGCTCTATGCTGGCATCAGTGTGATAATATAAAACACCTACAAAGGCTCTAACCAGAGCAGAGCTGCTGATACTTGTATACGTATAAACTAAAATGTACAGTTTTAATGAGCAAAGGAGCTCACCTGAGGCATGTCGTTCTAATGTATTACTTTTGAGCTACAAATGCCTATTTTTAGAGGCTTTTAATTAAGTAACCAAGGCATGTATAAAACTCAGTGCATTGGTTCACAATAAATATAGTTTTTTCAAACTTAGTCTCTATTTCTTCTTGGGGAAAAAAATAATTAAAACAGTGTAAATTTTGAACTGTACTGTGAATGCGTAGTTTCCACTGGACTATATTTTTATCAGGAAACTATTGCTGAAACCCTGGCTTGGGAAGAGGGCTCCAGATAGGGTGGAGAGGCTGCAAGAGGCAGCCACGGGCTGGAAAAATGTATGTGAGTGCTTAGGCAGGGCTTTGGTCTGTGTGAGAGTTCATGATATCAGGCTCCAATATTGACTACATTTTATATAATATTTATTTAGTGAATATGTTAGATGAGTCATAAGGTTTTTAAGTAGACTTCACTAGAACTTTCATTTTACAAACAATTGACTGTGACCCTGAAAACACTGATTCACGTGCTTTTCTTTGTGTGTGACAGCGAACGGGAGCACCCACAGTATGAGAAATGAAGCATGTGTACAAGTCTGCGCAGGATCAGGGCCACAGAGGTGGGTGATACTGATTTCATACTTTTGACCCTAGCCAAAACATTCCTTTTTTTTAATAGCTTGCCTTTCTTAATCTGTAAAGCAGTCTTTGGCTGGTGACAGCTGTGAGAATTCTGAAATCCATCATGTACCATGGGGACCTTTTCTGATTTCTGTTGCCTTGTAATACACTTAGAGCAGCACATGGAAAGTGAATAGCCAGAATTTTCTGTTGGTGAAAAGAAACAGAGTCATCCAGAGGAAGGAGACCCAAGAGACCCAACCTCAGAGTCAGAGGAGAGGTCTCATTTTGCTCCAGCAGTTCCTTCACGATTCTGTGAGAATTTTCCCCCATACAGTCGTAGTTTTACCAGCTTCACATTGTTCCCCTGCAAACCTAGCAGGTCGTGTGGCCTGTATTCCATCCCCAGCATTTGGGAAGCCCTGTGATAAAGCTACAAAACTCTCCTGTTCTTAAAGGGATTGAGATATTGTGGAGTCCCCAAAGATGTTTCTCATACACGTCTGTGGTTCCAATTTGTTTTTCATCACATAAGCATGAGTAACAAAGTTAGTTATATTAGGTGTATTTGATGTAAAATAGTCAACCCTTTTAGCTGGTAGGGGGAAGGGAGAGACTTCACTGAGGTTTGTAACTTACTAGAAATGTGTATTAGAAAGTGAAAACCAGACCCCACGTTGATGAAATGATTTAAAATAATTTCATTGAAAAAGTATGCTCTACAAAATTAACACTGTCTGCCTCCTAGTCACAGATACATTCACATTTGAAGCAGATAGAGGATTATCCTTTTGGACATGTTAGGATTCCCTTTATGGCAAGGAAAATATTATTGGAATAATAGATGTATCAGAGTAGCTGGGCTGATATCAGTATCAGGCTTTCTACTGAAACTGCTGGAGAAGGGTTTCCCAGATCAGTGGACGAAACCTGGGAGATAATAATTGCTCACCAGACTCCTGTGCCTGTTTTCTGGGACAATAGCTTATACATTTCTTTAGCAGCACAATGCCCTTGCTCCACCTCTGACCTGTTTCTCACCTTGCAAACTATCTTTGTACAATCACAGCCTTGAGAGACCCCCTGTTTGCTGGGTTGTTGAGAGAGGCTTGGACATGCTTTCTTATGCTATCTCTCCAGACTCTGTGTCTTTACTGTAGATGGAGCCCTCCACAGTGGTTGAAGGTGAGAATATGATTTACCCTAAAAGCCCTGTATCAGACATGCCTCCATGGAGTCTAAGTTCAAGAGACAAATAATATGCAGGCCTCTTCAGCCTGGCCAACAGAGAAAAGTAGTCACAGAGTCAATCCTTCCACCTGGAGGATCAGTCATTCCAGCTATCTCCTAGATATCTGCTTAGGTTGGGAGTCACCTGTCCAACTTTAGACATCTCTAGCTGTCTAAATCAGAGGGTGCCTTTATAGTCCCACCTTAAGATCAATATCTAAAATAATTGGGGTGAATTGCCCCCTGGAGGCTCCTCTCTCTTCCTGTTGACTATTACATGGTCAGTGTTAGAGTAAGAAACTCATTCTTAGGTATTTAAACTGAGGTGAGATAAATAATACACCTTCGGTAAGCGGTTTGAATACAACCCTGTCTTATTTCTACGGACTGTGTTACATGCCTCTAGAGTAGTAGACTCGACTTTACTCTAGGAATGCCTCATTACTTTCTTGAATTTAAAAGCCGTATTGCTCCATTTTATTCAACATGATAAGTGCTCTGAGAACAAGTCTGCTTGTCTAGAAAAGACAAAAGCCACTGTGTAATGGAATAGTATGTACAGTATTGCACTTTAGTCAGCAACGATATTTTCATTCCCTGACACAAAAACATCAGCAATGCAGAGAACAGTGCAAGTTCGAATAATGTGTGCAAAATCAGCGAGAGCATTGAAATGGGACCCTGGACAGACATTTCTCATCGGTCTTGTTTGGTGACCAGAATGGGAAATCACCTCTGTAATTCAGCAGCATAGATTTACTTCTGCAAATGGTAGGAGAATTGAAAGCTTTGAAAGCTCTGCAAGAGCCTGAATACCGCCAGGGTTCTTAACATGTCTGAGAGGGAGGATCATCTGCAGCCTTGAACACACTAAGTATAGACAAGAGGTACATAAGCAGTCAAAGATAACACCACTTCATATCAAGAGCTGCTATCCAGCCCTGCAAAGGAATTTGAACAACTGCTAAGGATTTCTAAAGTCTGCACTTGATTACTGCAGGACTTCAGATACCCCCTTCAAATATTTATGATCCTTCACTACAAATCAGTGGTTTAAAGGCACCTAAAAATAATGCTGTAAAAACTTCTCCAAGTATCTTAGATATAGAATTATTATTAGATTTGTTTCTGGTTTACAGATACATTCTTTGGCCCAAGCTATGTGTTTCAACACTCTCTCCTTACATCAAGGGCTCTTCAGGGCTTTTTCTGTATGTGCTGAAAGACATTTCTTTACCTGAGGCTACTCTGCTAACTTCTTTGAGCACAAAGTATCTCTGGATAATTTAACCACGTGAGGCACACTCAGAAGATTTGGCAGATTGTCTCAGGCATTTGGAGTTAACCAATAACAATGTCCCTGCTCCTAATCCTCCAGATTTCTTCTAAGTTCTGCTTCTATTTGTTCTTAGTGAAAAGCATGACATTATCTTATTACAGCAATTTGATTTTCATTATCTAAGTAGGCTGCTGTGTCAGCAAAAAGCAGCAATTTGGAAAGGATGGAAAAGACTGCGAGTCATGGATGAATGAGTGATAGGTGGAGAAATAAAAGAAGATAGAAGAGGGTATGTTGAGTGATTGGGAGAGCTTGGGAAAATAAGGTGAGCTCTGTGGTAATTAGTTAAGAAATATGGTTCTCTGTTTACATGGTTAAATGGGGGAAACCTGCCTTTTTCCTGTCACATATAACGTGCTTAGATGGCCTAAGTTCAGCCAGAAGCATGGTGTAAAATAGTTTGTTTAGAAGAGGCTAGAGTACTGAGGTGACTACAAGATCATGTCTAAGTCATTTGACAAGAAAAACTACCTGGCAAGAAATAGTCTGCCACCAAGTTCCATTTCAAAATCTGCTTTTGAGATGCATTTCCTCTTATACAAGAAGAGGCCTGGAAGGTGGCAAAAATCGATCTGTTACTTATCAACCTTCATTTAATTATGCTTACAATGCTGCAGGCATTCCTCTGGAGATACAAGGTTTCAAGAGATGATATATAAATTGGTATGGGCATGGAGCACAGCATGCTCTTGTTGGTATCTAATTAACTCCAATTTAAACAATTTTCTGGGCTGAGTGTCTTTAACATTTAAAATCTATTGTATATCTTTTTCTGTGTATAATCCAATGCTTACTGAAAGCAATGGGGCTAAATCTACTGTAGTAAATAAAATAAACCAAGGACTGTTCTCTGGCTCTGATGCCAAGCGGTGTGGCACAGCTTATGTCCGTATTTCTCAGCTTTCTTCTTCTTCCAGAAGAACAGGGAAGCCACAACCAAATTGCCATTGCGAATGAAATGGGTCTGACCCCTGAATACTGCCTGGACAGTGTCAGGGAGAGCCAGAACCAGACTGTGGAGCATGCTAAAAATATGTGGGATAGTCCTGTGCCAGTCCACCTCCTTCGTTTATTAATACAGATATAGCCTGAGAGTCTTTTGATTGGCATCAGTGGACTACAAGTGGGTGAAAATGAGCCATCTACTGTGATGGCTCTGTAATCCCTTGAGATTCCCAGAGCATATTGCTTACCAGTAAAAGGGACCTCCATCTTAAAAGAGAAAAAGGAATTTAAAAGCTGCTTCGGGCATTTTGCCAGCTGCATAGCAACATCTGGTTGGCATTCAGAGGCTTCAGGGGCAGCTAATCCTGCTCTGAGCAGGATTAACATCCCTGTTTAAAATGTACTCCTGGTATGTCTGATGGAGCCAGGATTTTGGCTGTCCAGAGCAGAGGGAAAGAGTGCAAGAAGGCGGCCTGTGTGACTGTCACATAGCGTTTCCATCCTCACTTTGTTTTCTGTGGCTTCAGTGCTTCACCTGATGAAACAAAGAAGCACCATAGCTTTAGCAGCCCTGCCAAATACTCATTAAATACTGTAGGGATGACTGCCTATCTCCTCTTTACTACATATTCTGCAAGTGAGAGCACTTATCAGCAAGGGATGAAGTTATTTACAGAAATATTGCTCTGCTTTCTCTAGCATAGGTGAGCAAGATGATATTCAGCACAGGTACATGTAAATCCCCATTGCGTTGTTTGGGAAACTGTTTTCATGAAGGAAATACAAGATTTGTTTGGAGCAGGATTGTAGCAGAACTCATGGATGAGCTCCTACACAAAATTTTCTCATGCTTTCCATAGTTATGGGCACAGAAGTTAAATGCCTTTGACTCAAAGTACCTCTGCTGACAGTGACTGGCTGATTTCCTAAAGACCAATTCTGCTGCTGAACTCAACTGTTTGAAATGATGCGACAACACAGAAGTTTGACTCTGCCTTACAAGTTCTGGAAAACCTTGTGCTTTAAGTAGATCCTCTTTGGAACTGGAGTACTGTGGACTTGTAAGAAGCATGGCAAGCCATAGATCATCCTGTCCAGAGTGCAAGGAGAATGGTTTCCTGTGGCTCCAGAGCAAGGGGCAGCATGAAGACACAGGGAATTGCACACACACTTTACAGCTTGCCCCTGGGCATCTTTGAGGAACACATACAATTAAGTGCTTATTAATTAACAGTATGTTCTGAACATGGGAAGCACTCATATTTACAAACACAGTTTCTTCTACATCCTTTCCTTTAAATTTGTATAGAAGAGGAATTACTTCTGCATGTCACTGTCAGGGGCTGCTACACAACTGCTGGTGGAAATTAATTTGGCTCTGCTGAGGAGGCAGTTCAAATTATAGCTCTGCTGAGTGTTTGGCCTGGTATGCTCAGATTTATAGATACCACCAAGACTATCATATCCAGGTGCAATATTTGCATACTTGCATGCAGCATTTACATATTCAAGTACAGTATTTACATGTTCTTTATTTTGCATGTCGAGACTTTTGACAAATAAAGGAAACACTTCAAACTGTGTCTTTATTTTTGTTTCCTATGTCTCAGATTTTCCAGAAAAATAAGTTGCTACATCCCCCTCTTTCATCCCTGAGAAGGAGCAGGAAAACGAGTGGCTTTCCTGCAGCAGCTACTGCACCTGCTGTTTACAGTGAAGTTGGACCACAGCAAGGCTCCTTTTCTGGTCCACAACATTTCCTCTAGCAGTCAAAGCGGACACATCAAAGTGAAAGCTCCGAAGGAGAAAAACAATGTGACCTATTGTTCCAAGAAAACAAAGTAAATCATTTGTAGGAAGGGAGTAAAAGCTCCTAACTGGATTTTTAAAACATTAATATTGGGAATAAGACTGCAAAGCAAAACATAAAGTAATGTGTGGTTGTGACAATGCTAGACACAGTACAATTTCTAGAATGTCACTGTACTGTCACTTGATATGTTCTAACGATAGAAGCAATGCATACAATGCATGCCATGATTCTTTGTAGATACACATCGCAGCTCTAGATAAAAGGCAGTGTTGGACCCTCTCATTTGCTTCTGTTTCCAGTTTTGAAAAGTCCTGAATTCTGAAATCCTTCAGACTGATGAGGTTTGGACCTATTCTTGTATTTGTGGTGTTTCTTCTTTTGTTCTTCTTCCTTTCTGTTGTTTGTTATTCTTACGATAGAAATACCTTGAGGTTCCCACTGAGGGCCCCATTGTGCTAGACAATTACACTGCTCAAAGAGGTTATGATGTAAATAGAGAAACCAGTGTGTGGTAGAGGAAACAGAGAGACAGAGAGTGGAGAATCAGCTTGCCTGTAATCTCCTGAAAGGTCAGAGGCAGAGGTGGTCAAAACCCAGACTTGTGTTGCCCGGCTTGTAGATCCTTTTTAGTAATGGAAGAAGCCAAATGAAGATGCTATGTTGTTTCACCTGGATGAGAAGGATTACATTTTTTCAAAAGCTTAAAATACAACTTGCTTTGCTGTAAGGAGGAGGTGTAGAAACATATACCTGAATGCCAACCAGGATTTCTTAAGAAACTAAATGCAATCTGGAAGGTTGCCTGCCATCATGAAATCATATTATCCAGAGGCACTTGGGTTACCTTTCCTCTCAGCATAATCAAATTAGTTTTGACCTTGTGACCTCGATGCAGGTAATAAAACCTTCAACTTTCTTCCAACAGTACTGCTGCAGCCATGAAGCTGTGGAATGGTGCACCTTATTTCCTGTGATCCCAGTTCGGGGTTCTGATCAGAAAACCGAAGGCACAGAAATCAAAGGCTAGTCCCTACTTTCTGGATGCTGTTTAGGGAGCCCTACCATCAGAGAAAAAGAGACAGAGCAGAAAAGTCTGTCTAAAACCAGAGCTTCTCTGTGGGTTTACTTGAAAAAGTCTGCAGTAGTAGATGCAGATATACTTCATTACCAAGTAACCAACTAAAATAAAAGCAAACACAGTTGTTTCATAAGAAGTGGAAATCCAGAACTTGACTCAGTTTCTTCCCATTCTAACGAATGTCCAGAGGAAGTTAATGAAACCTACTACAAATTTCATGAAGAAAATGGAACAATCCCACTGCCTTGGTTTAATGACTTCCACACAAAACCGTCAACGGGTTGGTACGTTCTGCATGCTGGGTTCACAGCAGCTAGGCCAGGTCTTCATAATATTCACAGGCTGAAAAGCTGTCTCATGTTCTAATTTTAATGCACTGAACTGAAACATTTGCAAAACAAATACTGAAAATAAAGGACTTTGGATTGGTCAAGGGGTAAAAGCACAATTTATAGAGCTCGGTGTAGAGATAACTAGTGAACTTTGATGGCCATTAAGAGGCAGGGGATCAGAGGGCTTCTGATTGCCTTCTCTCCACAGCCTTTACACTGATGAAACCATGAGCCAGGTCAAAGCCAACAATTCTTAAAGGTCAAGTATATACAATCCTACAGTGCACTGGCTTGATAAAAAACTCCAGTAGAGAGGCCCCTATTTCTGTTACTGTGCTGTATTTGATCACCTTGTGATTTAGGAACATCTTTCTCAGACTATGCCTTACTCTCAACAAAGCTAGAAATTTCACTATACTTTCCCCCATTACTGTGAAGAATCATTACCAAATGTTTTAGAAGTACTTAAACAGCTAGATCATGTCTCTTGCCATAAAAAAAAGTGCCATTTTTATTAAAAGAATGTAGAAATTCCTTCATAATGCAACATGTATTTGTGTAATTAGAACACAATCTCTTGCAACTGATGGCATAAAACTACAACTAAATCCTATCTGACCCTAACATGATTAGATATATTTTACCATCTAAGAGCTGCAAAAGGCTTTGAGGGTCCACACATAGTCTTTTTGCTGTATGTGTACAGTGTTAGTAGAGACAGGTGGGTGCTATCTGTGGCTAAGGCTCTACAGAAACATACCTAGTAAAGCTGTAGTACAGAAATGATTTCTAAGGCACACAGTCATAGATGGGTGCACAACTCCCTTTGGTTTTCACTGAGGCTTAGGTACTGTTGTACACTTTCTTCTAGTTTCCCTCTCCCTTCCATCCAAACTAAGATGTAAGGATTATGGGCCTTATCGTGCCTTCGCAGACCAGCCAAAAATACCGGGAATAGCCTATTCCAACACCTGAAACAATCATCTTTACCTGGGGATGCCTTAAAAGAAACCTAAACTAAGACAGATGAATTCTGGTGAATCCGGCTGAAGTGCTTTAAGGTATTACTGCCCTGCTGTCGTCTGTCGCTCTTGCAGCAGCTGCCCATGTCTTCAGAGAGTCAGCAAAAGGGGATGAGGACCTACGCCCTGGCTGGTCCATCACAGAGATGAGACCATTAACTGAGGGCATCTTCGTGGCAAAATGGATTTACCTCTTTTTGCTCTGCTGCCCCACTGCCAGGCAGCAATGCCACCAGACAGGCAGCCACAAGCAGCTGGGGTACCAACATCGCTAGCTGTGGATCAGTCATAATTCTTCCTTCCTTCCTTCCTCCCTCCCTTCCTTCCTCCCTCCCTCCCTCCCTCCCTTCCTTCCTTCCTTCCTTCCTTCCTTCCTTCCTCCTTACCTCCCTCCCTTCCTCCCTCCCTCCCTCCCTCCCTTCCTTCCTTCCTTCCTTCCTTCCTTCCCTCCTTCCTTCCTTCCTTCCTTCCCTCCTTCCTTCCTTCCTTCCTTCCTTCCTTCCCTCCTTCCTTCCTTCCTTCCTTCCTTCCTTCCTTCCCTCCTTCCTTCCTTCCTTCCTTCCTTCCCTCCTTCCTTCCTTCCTTCCTTCCTCCTTACCTCCCTCCCTTCCTCCCTCCCTCCCTCCCTCCCTCCCTTCCTTCCTTCCTTCCTTCCTTCCTTCCTCCTTACCTCCCTCCCTTCCTCCCTCCCTCCCTTCCTCCCTTCCTGTCCTTTTACTCTTTTTTCCTTCCCTTCCTTTATCTTTATCTCTCTCTTTCCCTTTCTCACTATCTTTCTCTCTTTCTCCCTTTCTCTCTTACTTTTCTGTCTCTCTCACCTTTCTGTCTTTCTCTTTCTCTCTTTCTTCACTGCAATACAAGAGTTAGGTGTCAATAGGAAATCCACCTCCATACTCCCACCAGCACCCTCCCAGACAATTAAGAATTTGCTCCCTCTCCCCCTCCCCCAAAATCTCTTTTTTGTTTTGTTTTGTTATTGTCAGCTGGTCTCTTGGATTAGGGTTTGCAGCTCTCTCTGGACTCAGGAAGGCTTGGTAGCTTGGCAGGATTTCTTGCCAGATCACTGATCCTAATGTAAGTGCCAGAATCCTGCAGTTTGCATAATGCTAATTTGCTTCTCAGCCCAACTTGCCAACTCACATGCTGCTTAGCATACCAAGTAGCAGAAGGAATGTCATGTGCTCTACCCGAGCGAGGAGGAGACTAATTGGATAGATACCCACTACCTGAAATTGAAACTAATCTAACCAACCTTGCATATAAACCTTAATGCACTGTTGAGCTTCTGGTAAGAGGTTATTAGACTGAAACTGTTTCAAGCCAATTAGTTCCTTATTCTCAAAGCTCTGATTGTGGAGTTTTCACTGGTTACAAATACTGCCTCGTTATGGCAATATTCATTCACTTAGACCTAGATCCCACCATCCTTACTCATTGTGAGTAAGGGTAGCAGAACTGGACCTTAATGCTTGTGTTAATGAAATGCTAGACATGTCAGGGTGGGGCGATACTGAGAGATATCACCACACCTAAGGGATGTTGCCAGTCATTGGGCGAAATGCCAAGTACTTTCAGTCGACTAGGTGTGGGGCTATCTCATTGTATTACCACACATTGAAGTGTCTTACTGCAATACTGGTTCTTTCAAAGCAAAACAAAACTAGACTGCCTAGAAAAAACCACCACCTCTGTTTTCATTCTAAGCTGCACCCACACTGATGCTAATATAACTGCAGCGTGAGTCCAAGAAGGTGGGACTCTTCTCTGAGTTTACCTAGGTGTGTAGATACATAATCTAAACAGGTTGTCCAGGCTCCCTCTCCAATAAATGGAGGGAAATGAGTACCTCTGAAGAAAGACTGATCCTTTCTGCATGAGACATCTGTCTTAGGCAGGGTGAGATGGACCGCACTCTGAAGGTGCCGGAATCTCTCCCTCAGCTGAAGGGCAGCCTGGGCAAGAGGCTCTGAACTGGATCTTTTCAGTCAGCTGAAGTTCATGGAAGTGTACTTCAAACTTAGTGACAAAAACAGAGACTGGTTTGCTTTCCGACTGGTCATTTGGTCACAGACAGGGACTGTGGTCACAACTCTTGTGCCAATTAGCTGATGCAACACTCCCAACCCCTCAGGACAGGGACCACGTCTATGAGACGCACCTCTTGACAGCTCCCAAGCAGCAATGAATAATAAGGGTGCTGTGAGAAGTGGCTTTGATTTTCTTTGTTTGGTCAGCAGGAAAGCAAGTGCCCTGGCCCAACAGGCCATGCAGACACCCTCCTGGGAACGCAACTTGCTGGTTTGTGCAATGGGCTCACTCACAGGTACTTGGTGAGCAGCTTGCTGCTGACATTGTCCCAACGCCCAGTGATCCGCACCTCAGCATGTGGGAAGGGCTTCAGAGGAGTGCTGAGCACACAGTCTCTAATCTAGGAGGTGTGGAGATTATAGGGAAATTGGGTAAGGAATTTACAATGAAGACTATGAAATAAATTGGCCGAGTAAGATGTAAGTGAGAATTAATGCCCAAATAATATTGCTTTAATTTCTTGATCTTCTGTGCTTGGATGTGGTTTTGTTTGGAAAGTGTAGAGGCGAAATTCTCCCAAATTTGTCTCTCTACTTTGTCCTGTGTGATACCTTCCCCTGTGATCCTCTCCATTTTAATAAAGCTCCAAATGTGTGGAAGGGTTAGGGCTGGAGGGATTCATTATCCCTCCATCAAAGCAATGGCTGTGTATTGAGAAACTGCAAAACATTTCCCATAAAGCACTCTCTCTAGAAAAAGGCTCACTCTCTAGGAAAGGATCCTTTGGCAAGAGGCAGTATCAAAAGATTGGATATGTCCTCTGGGCAGACCCTTATTGCTTCAGGCTGGTTTGGCCTGATCACTTGGGTTTGGAGGACCACAGGAAGATTAAAGTTGTAATATCTGACGGACCGATGAAAGGGGAGTATTGTGAAGAGATCTCCACCCACTTTCTTAGGACTTTTGAGGCCTGAGAAAAATGTCAAAATCTAGCCATTTCCTTCTGCATTAGCGATATGCACTTGCTGTCTCACGGGACAGGGCTGTTGAACTCAAGTCAAAGACGCGAGTTGCTCCCACTGTTGAGGACTTCAGTGGATGAACACTGCAATGGGAAACCATCCTTTCATAGGAATGGGAAACCATCCTTTCATAGGAATCACTCTACAAGTCACTGCCCACTTTTGCCTATTTAAGGCATGTGGTAGATGTATGCGAAAAATATATTAGATTTTCAGCATGATATAGTTTTAAATAATTCCAGAAGATGAGGCCCCAAAATTGCTGGCTTTCAAGCAATTGGCTTCATTGGGATGCCTGGATTTACTAGGCCTCCTCAGGTAGTACAGTAATGCATGTGCTTATGGGATTACATCATAGGGGTGTTAGATCGCACAAAAAAGCCTGCCCAGCAGCTGGATCCCGGGGATCAAGTCTTGCAGAAAGTGTTCTAGTGTAGGAAAGTATGGGATCAATGATAACCTTTTAGAAACCTCTGTGGTTAGTTATGTTTCTGGTAAGTGTGAAGTTAAGAGAGAAGGAAACCCCATTATGAACAGAAAATGATTTCTCAGGAATTGCTTTCAAAAGAAACAGTCACAGTAAAGCTGCATTTCCTTTCTCTAAGCATGCATGCATTTCTTCTCTTTAGAATCTCTGATTGTTCAGCTGAAGAGGGTGGTAATTGCCCACCCCAGTGACTCAGCATTCTGGGAATTTCCCAAAAGTGGTTTGAGTTGAGCTATGGTTTCTGCCAGCCTTTTCCAGCCTTAAAAAAGTCCTTTTCTCCCTAAAATGGGCAAAATTCTTTGCTTTCTTAATTCAAAGATAGAAAGGGCATTTGATTAACACTGATGACAGACTATGACTGTCTGATGTACGTAAATACGATTTTATCAGAGAGCTAAAAATGCTACTTTTATTCCCTGTAGAAAATACTGCTTTCCTACTATATTTCACATACTTGTGGTAAATATATAGGGTATAGTACTAGGTTACGAGGTATTGTATTGTAGCTTAACAGCCAGGAAAACTAATCAGTTTAACAGAGCCAGAATATAAACACAGGAAAGAAAGTAACTCAAGAGTGGAAACCAATGAAAAAGAGAGGGTCAGTACAGTCAAAGATTGTGTGAGTGAATTGTGAGTAACTAAATCAGTCAGACAAAGCACTATGGTGTTGACCGTTCTCTGTTGCCATCTTCTTAAATACTTTCTCACCTCTTTCTTTCTTTCTAGTATCCCCAAGCTACCTACTACTGTAATATTTAAATAATGATTATTTATTTTCCTTTTCTGTTTAGCTATTAAAACCTTTCCTTCTCTGTGTATGTGTGTATGTTAAAACTCAAGCTAGATATCGGAAGCTAAAAGAGGTTGTAAAACCTTTTTGTTTTTTCCTTGATTTTTAGGCTTGCTGGATCTCGTGTGTGTACATGTGTATGCATGTGTGTATGGCTAGCCTCTGGTACAAATTAAAGTAGCCACACAGAAGGACACAAAAGGCACTTAGCCAGGATGTAGGATCTGTCCCCATTGTTTCCTCTGCGTGTTGGATCCAACATCCTTTGACTCATAATATATTTAATTAAAAAAAAATAATCCTAGCAACCCGGAATTAAAACTATTGTTGCTGCTAGAAATTGAATGCGCAAGGAACGAGAGAATGGGTGTCTAATGTGTTACGATTACTTTTCAGGATATTATAAGCTTTGCTCCCACTGAACCCAACGGGAAAATTCCCAGTGATGTCAGTGATGCACAAATGGGTTCATAGCCCTTACTCAGGGTAGGTTCCCGTTGCAATCGGTAGGTGTGAATAAGCAGAGAAATCCTGTTGGAATGAAACAAAAAATTACTTTTCAAAGAAAGATTATCGTCAGCGTGAGCAATCTCAGTAAAGTCCTAATGACTGTTGTTAACAAACTGTGTTTTATTAGAGGTAATTGTCATTCCAGTGAATCAGCTACTCTGGGAATTTCCAAAAGGTGCGGTTAGCTCAGAAGGCTGTGGTGTTTGCCACATTTTTCCTTCCTAAGGCTAATCTTTGTAATTCAAATTAATTTGCAACAATTTAGTTTTGAATCTAGAGTTAATATAGTTGATTAAGCCCTATTATTTGTAAATCACCAAAGGCACAGACAATGGCAACAACTATAGAAAAAGACTAGGTATTAAGTGGAAACCATTTATTACAAATTCTGAGATTTGCCAGACAGTTCAACACTCCAGATTTATCCAGCAAGTAAATGAGACTATCCAGATCATGGGTAGAAGATGAAGCCAGCACATCTGCAACGTGAGGGTGCCACCAGGCAGCAGGGAGAACGCAGAAAAGGGACTGACCAGATGAGTCCCTGCAGCAAACACCACTCAGGAAAGGAAAATTTAAGGGAACTAGTCGCATGGAAGACATGCAAAGAGCAACCCCAAATAGCCAGAAATTGCAGCGGTTTGTTCACCTCCCAAGCGGGAAAGATTCATACAGAAAATGGCAGTATTTTTCCTTCTACTGTGAATGTCTAACTTTAAGGAAAGGAATTATCTTCAGAAGTGTAGCAGGAGCAACATTTTAACTGTTACCCATATATATTCGACTAAGAAACTACTATTGTTAGCATCCAAGAAACATGGCAAATTCTTCCCAGCTGTATTATTGTATTATAATAATTTTCCATTACAGAGGTGACTGTTGCTCCAAGCCAGAGTATGTAAAGTAGCCAAGATTTGACTCTCCAGGCTCTGCCATGCACAGCGCTAAGCACCTCATGCATGATGCTGACGTCTCCCCATACTTATAGACTTCCCTGGGAGCTGAAGGCACTCAGTACTGCCTGGGAGGAAGAGATCTGTGTGTGGCAGAAAATGTTAGCCTATTAGGAAAGTAAATGGAGATGATTTAATGATGAGACTACTGCTTCTCATGCTGACCAGCATTGTTTCATTGTTTCCTTGTGTTCCCTCATCAGTCGGCATCTATCTTGTGCCTCATGGTGAGTGTGGACTGCAAGCTCTCTGGGGCAAGCACCGGCCTTCAGTGTGATGGTTGTACAGAGTGATAGCCAGGTGCCTCAATCGCAGCAACCACAAGCTCCTGCAATCACACAACGGCTGCTTCCTTCCTTCGTGTGATTGCTCAGCCTGTTTACATCTGTCAAGCCTTTTATAAAAGCTGTGCTGCTAGCAAGGGCTGTTTTGGGGCTGTTGGGGGTTTTTTTGGTGTTGTTTTTTTTTTTTTTTTAAATTGTTTTGAAGGCTCTTTTTAGTTAAAAAGTGTTTGCCACCACAGTGAAGACATGGACTGGATTAAAGTTCAAACCAGCTCACGTCAGCAAGTGGATGGAAATTGTTACCATCTGACAGCTGGTGGCCTGGAAGGAAAATGTAAAAGTCACCGCATGAAGGATTCGTTCAGGGCAGTGCCACAAGAAGTGACATGGCTTTGTTTTATATCCTGGGAGCGCAGCTCTCTGTTCTGCCTGACTTGTGCTCAGAGGAAGCGGACATGGAGACTAGTGAAACTCGCTGCACCTCTCTGGCTGCAGTGGCCGGGCCTTTCAACATATTAAACATGTGCAAGAGAAGCTCTAGTTTGTGCCACTGGTGATATGTGGCAAGACAGTAGGGTGGCAGGCCTGGTTCAGGTCACTAAGACTTCTCTGCTGCCTTTCAACTCCCTAAGTCCTCTTCCCAGCCCTTGTCTCACCAACTTCAACCAGCAAACAACTGAATTAAAGAGGAAAAATTATTTTCTTTTCACCTCTGGCTGCTTTAATAATGGGCCAGTTTTATTATTTGATATAAGAATACCCTAGAAATGCTAACAGCCAGAATGTCTCATACTAACTAGTGAGCATTTAAATACCTGTTAGACTCCATTACAGAGTGCGTAGTACAGATAAGACAGACCAGACAAAGCCTGCAGAATTAACTGACTCACCTGAGGTCACCCAGGGAATAAATGACAACACTAAGAATGGCACTGGGATTGCACATTGCACATTGCAGATGCATGTCTTCTAGCTCCAGCAATGCCAGCTAAAGAAATGACTGCCTTGAACCTCTGACGTGCCAGAGGGTCGTGCTACCATCCAGAGGGATTCCAACAGGCTGGAGAAATGGGCTGACAGGAACCTCATGAAGTTCAACGAGGGGAAGTGCGAAGTCCTGCACCTGGGAAGGAATAATCCAGGTTATTCCGGTGCACCAGTATATGCTGGGAGCTTACCAGCTGGAAAACAGCTTTGCAGAGCAGGACCTGGAGGTCCTGGTGGACACCAAGTTGAACACGAGCCAGCAACATCACATTGCAGAAAAGAAGGCAAACTCTGTCCTGAGCTGCATTAGGAGAAGTGTTGCCAGCAGGTCAAGGGAGGTGATCCTTCCCCTCCATTCAGCACTGCTGAGGCTACACCCAGAGTACTGTCTCCAATTCTGGGATGCTCAGTACAAGAGAGAGATGGACATACTAGAGAGAGGCCAGCAAAGGGCCACTAAGATGATTAAGGGTCTGGAGCAAGAAATGGCAAACGCTCAAACAGCACACCTTTGCCGCTGCTAAAGACATCTCTAATCAAAAGCAGGGACCAGAGCAGCTCTCCTGTAAGGAAAGGTTGAGAGAGCTGGGACTGTTCATCCTGGAGAAGAGAAGGCTCAGGGGGGATCTCATCAATGTATGTAAATATCTGAAGGGAGGGTGCAAAAAGGATGGGGCCAGACTCTTTTCAGTGACAGGACCAGAGGCAACGGGCACAAACTGAAACACAGGAGGTTCTGTCTGAACATCAGGAAACACTTTTTTATTGTTAGGGTCACTCAGCACTGGCCCAGGTTGCCCAGAGAGGTTGTGGAGTCTCCCTCCTTGGCAATATTCAAAAGCCATCTGGACATGGTCCTGGGCAACCTTGCTCTAGGTGACCCTGCTTGAACAAGGGGTTGGACCAGAGGACCTCCAGAGGTGCCTTCCAACCTCAGCCACACTGTGATTCTGTGTTTCTGTGAACCCACATCTAGAAGCTATGCAGCACCTTTCACCCTGCCAGCACACACTACTGCCTTCCCAAAATGCACAAGTCAGCTGCAGATGTGAAGACCTCCCAACTAATATCAATCATAGTGAGCTGTGTTATCTTAAACAGCAATTTTTTGTTGATCCAGCTTATTTTCACTAAAACAGTTTAAGGAGTGGGCATAAGAGCATTTGAAGAGGCTGACATAACAAGAGGTGACTTCTGGAGGGAGGATGGTGGCCAGTGGCCAGGGCTAGGCTGGGTCCAGTTACCTGTTACCTCTGTAACCAGTGCAGTTGCATTAGAAAGGTATATATAGGCTCAGTGCCCTCACCTCTGAGCTGCTGTGTTAAACAAGTACTAGGAAATGGAAGCCAGAAGAACAAGAAAGCCAACAAACTACTGCAAAACTCAAGAACTTTCCAAATGAGCTAAGGAGAACAAACTTCAAGACAATAAACTATAGTGATAGCATTTACTCCTGAATTAAAACATTTGGGGTTGGAAGGGGTCAAATAAATCATTGCCTGTGACTTCCTTACTGCAAAGGATGTGTTGAAATGTTCAAGAGTGAAGGTACAGGCAGCCTGCTCACGTAATCAGGCAGATTACATGAAGTTAGAAAGCAAATCCACGTATTTCAGGAGGAAATAATTTTTTTTAGAGGAAAAGAGATGAACAGGATAACTGAGAAAAACACTTCATCCCAGATGAACCCCAAAATAAAGTTCTTTGGAATCCAGATCACCTTTTAATGATGAAATAAGAAATACCATAGTCTATTGAATCTGGTAACTGGCACATAGGGTCACTGTTTTATTGTTGCTGTCCATGTTCTGCCCACAAGTGTCTACAGTTACACGTTTACAGAAGTTGTATTTGCATTGAGAAAAGTAATCCCTGATTTTTGTGTGTGATCCACTCTTACAGAGGTTTTCATTCTGCATTGTTTACATATTTTGGGATACCCGGTATTTTAAAAGGCAGACCTCAGAATCTTAATCGTAAAGCAGACATAGCTTGTTGTGAGGTTTTTCTAATGAGATGGACAAAAGTATCTGGCATCTCTCCCTTTGGATTTTAAATAATAAATTCATAATAAATACATGTTAATTTACTCTCCTTGTGGTACCTCACCTTCTGCAAAACCTAATATGTTGTTTCCAGATTTGTGTCAGTGTCAATCAATAATGCTAGATAGGAAAGGCAGGTTTGTTGTGCAAAAAAACCCCAAAAGAAGACAAGACAGGACTCGTAACAGAAACCAAAACCCAAAGCACACAATTTCTTCTCTGTGTATTATTTACTTGGTGGTGACTGAAGGTCATTGCTACCTGTAGGCTGCCTGCTGTTTTCATTCAATTTCCTAGTGGGAAAAAAAGTCTTAGAAAAGTCAACGTTAAACTTAATCTTATAATAATCACTTGTGTCTCCAGAAAGGCTGGAAAATGGGCTGAAAAATTGTGGGTTTTTTTCTCTTGGACAGATATAAAACATCCCGGACAGGGAAAAGGGGTCTTTCCCTCTGCTGTGCCTTCTTGGTAGGTAAAGCAGGAGTCAGCACCTTTGAACACTCATAAATGAACCAAGAATGATACTTAAAAATCAGGAAACAGTTGAACGTGACCCGCTAGGTATGTTTCTAGTCCAGAGGTGTAGTGAACATAGAATGCACAAATCCATTGCTTTGTCTTGTTATTCTTATATGGTAGAGCCCAGGGGTATTGATGCCTTGGCAGCGGGTGCAGAGCAGTGCCCGCGCGTATGTAACAATTACCCTTCACGACATTCTAAAATAGTACTGCAGGGTTCTAAGGCTCTGAGGTGAGGTCTACTGCATGAGGTCTACTAAGGCTCTGAGCTGAGCTAGAGTGCAAGGCCACAATCAGTTCTCCTTTTGAAAACATGGCCTCAGTAAAGGGAGAAAAAAATTATGTTGCCATCCCTCCTCTTTTACCCAGTAGCTCATTGTTGAGGACAGTCTCTCGGGAAGAACGATTTAGGTGGTGAAGGGTGATGGAGAAGTCTGCCATTTCATTTTATGGAAGCTGTTCCTTGAAGTAAGTGTTCATTGAGCAAGGAGTGACTAAAGCACAACTCCATTACCCAGTGCACTCACATGCAAAATGAGAACCCTTAGCTTTATTCTTTGTTCCGTTGATGTCTTACTATTGTATATGGCATGATGAGCAGAACAGGCATAGAGGCCACCTTCCCATACCAAATGTCCCACCTCCAGGCTAGGGAGTCATACTCACATGTTTGTTCTCTCTCCTTTTCTCCCCCTTTTATAGAATCAAAGTTTGGGAAAGGTTGAGGACCTTTG
Source organism: Aptenodytes forsteri (assembly GCF_000699145.1). Taxonomy (NCBI): domain Eukaryota; kingdom Metazoa; phylum Chordata; class Aves; order Sphenisciformes; family Spheniscidae; genus Aptenodytes; species Aptenodytes forsteri. Next base: position 3,588,541 of record NW_008794211.1, on the reverse strand, counting down.
TTAAAGATAACGAAGCTCAGAGGCATCAACAGCTGGGAACAGTCCTGGGAGGGCACCTACTTGAATTTCCTTAGAAGATTGACTCTAACCGTCTCTTACACCATTGCTCACCCATGACTTGATATAGTGGGAAGGCATAACCCTTCTTCTTTTGGCCACATTTTGGGTGGTGGGTGATATTTTAGATATTTTCTAAAAGGCTGCTGGGGTGAGGATCTCAGAAGATACTCTTTGCCTATCAGGAAGCATAACATAGATAAGATCAGGGCTGTTACCGCTAAGTACATGGGCATCTGGAGGAATTAATTGCTGAAAACCTAGGGATTTGGAAGGCCTTCATGATTAGGTGGTGGCTTACCAAGGGTGTTGGAGGTTGGCAATTTTAGACTCAGGTGTTTAAAGCCAAAGTTGAATACAGAAATGACCCTTCTCTTGCAGATTTAGCCTTCAGCTCCTCAGATTGGTTTAAAAGCCTCACCCAATGCATTCATGTTGCTGAGACTTACTTTCTTATTTATTTGTATTTTTAAAAAGGGGATGTGAAATGTACATACAGGATGATAATATTAACTTTCTTTTGGATTTTAAAAAAGTGACTAAGACAACTTCACAAATGATGAAGATAAAATAATAGAGTGTCACTAATGTTATTAATTACAGTGAATGCCACAGGAGGAACCCCCGTGCAGAGTTCATTTTCTTTTGTTGTTAAATGAGTCTCAGTGCTAGTTATTGTTAAACTGTGGGAATCGACATGAACTGCTGGCAAAACAGGCAGCCTGCACTTTCTGCATAGTAGTGTTGCCCCTTTTTATAAGCCCTTGACCTCACCTAATTCTGCTCTGTTCCGCCATTTGAAAACTGCAGAAGACGTTAACTCACTATTTAAAGAGCTTTTGATATATGCAACTGTAAGGGGCTGTAGAAGTGCAAACAAGGATGTTGCTATTGTTGTCACAGAGGTGGTAAATGTTAACCACAGTCCAAATTAATATTTTAATTTTCCTTTGGAAGCAATTCGCCTTACTCTTTCAAAGAAAACATAATTTTTTCTAAGTATTTCTATTATTCCTGGTCAGGCTGGAAATTCTTCAACAGGGAACACTGTGTTCACTTTATAAAGCCAAAAGACCAGTCACTTTAAGGAGCATTTTCTAATGCCCTTGATTATACAGTGGAGACAAGAGATACCCTTCAGCAAAGCCACAATTCCTCTCCCTACATGTCTGTCTTTACTAGTCACTTCCGCCGTCAGTGCTCTCAGAGGAAGGGGGGTGTACAAGCAGGGTCTGAAGCGCTAACGTCAAGCACCAGCACTGGAACCTCCGTGCAAACACAAGCACTACCTGGGCACCCGTACACAGTCCCAGAAACAAACAGGCACTAAAAATGTCAGTGCATCAGTAATACAGTACTGCACATTTGCTGGAGCTCTGTTAAGACCTGCTACTAGCGCAAGGCTGTTGTTCCACCCTTTACTTCCTCCCTAAGTACTTGTATTGCCTAATAACTTTTGTGGGGCTTTCTCTTTGAAGGCAATTATGGATAGACTAAGTAGGAATTTATCCACTGTAATGTTCCTAATATTGATTTAACTTAATAGTTTCATTGCAAATACTGAAACCTGTTATTTGGGCTCTCCACTTGAGCATGACTTCATGTGTCAGCAGGCAGCTTTTCCGCCTCCTCCTCCTTTTTTCTGCGCTGAACACAGTCCTTGTGCTATAGCTTTATTTTTGCTACTCTTCTCTGAATCCTTTCCAATTAGCCTGCATATATGTTGTTCAAATGTGGTGCCCAGAACAAAATCCAATGCCCTATGTGAAGCTAGCCTACTGTATGATCTAGATACTGCTAAATGTTGGACTTCATGTTGAGTTTTGCTCTTGCAACACGTCACAGGAAAGACTCAGAAATGTAGTAAGAAGATAAAAACAAGGGTAGAATTAGAGCACTCTCCACCTCCCACTTCTTTGCAACTGGCTAAGCAAGATAGGAAAAATCAAGACATCTCAGATTCATTTAATTTCCATGCCAAGTCAAGGGCATTAGTGCTGCTGTCCTGTGCTGCACAGGAATCCATTAATTGCTAAATTGATCAGACCCTCAGTTCATCTCTCTGCCCTCATGAGCCAGAGAGGGATGAAAATTAACTGGGATAGTCCCAACATCTGATTCTACATTGATAGTGATGCTCAAATCACAGACTTCTGAGTTTACAGGGTCAGAGTCAGGATGAAAACATTTTCCTCAGTGTAAAGGTTGTCTAGGTGTATTTGGGAGGAGAAGAGGGAAGAGAAGTCTAGTCTTCACTGCAGTATCAATGACTGGCCGCTGGCAGTAACTAGGGTAGCAGGTGGCCATGATTGGCTGTTTCTCACTGTTTGGAGGTAGGGAGGGATTTCTTCTCCCTTATCAGAGGGGCAAGGGTTGCAAGGTTTTTCACCTTCCTTGTTAGCATGTGGCATAGGCTGTTTGCTAGGATCATGAGGATCTTTGGACATTGGTGACACCTCAGTCTTTCTTGTCCTCTGCCTGAGGCATGCAGCACTTCAGAGATGACAGTGCTTCAAGAAATCATTTTGCTCAGTACTGACCTACATCTATTATAGAGATATATACTGTATACTACTATAGAGACTGAAGAGAGGATTTCACCAGTTTTCTGGGCTCTAGTGAAAAACAAAAGTGTGGTACAGTGTAATGTTACGCATGCTACGCTGTCTTACTCCCATCTAGACCTCTTTAAAGAAGGCCTCCTGAGTTGTCACAGGAGTATGTGGTAAAAGTAAGAAATTATTAAAATGTAGGTATGCTGAGGGAGGGTACTAAAAATGAGTTGGAAATACAGTATTTTGTTTAGTGTATTTTCATAAACAAAAAGAGGACCTGTACTTTTAACCTTTGGACCTAGCTTAATTAGTATTGTACTGTACATTTAAAATAGATTTCCAACAGAGAAAGACCAATTCCATCAGCCAATATTTGTTATAACCAGCACAGAACTGACACAATTGTGTGCTCGCAGTATAAAACCCAACTCATGGCTTTAGCATTAGACAACTGACCAAATGAGAGAAGAGGGTACCATTACTAAGCTTCCAAGTTATAGTAATGTCTGAGTTTCATTCATGTCCTTACTGTTGCCTTGATCATCTCCTTTAATAGAAAGAACTGCAGGAGGAGGAAATATACTCCAAAAGTACTGTGAGTAGCTGTTTGTGGTTATCTCACGTCATCATCCCCAACTCGAAAAGTCACTCAGACAGAGGATCCAAAGGAAAATTAATTTTAAAGCACATGGACCCTTGACCACACAACTGGAGCAGCTGACTCTCACGTAACCTGAGAGCAACCCCACCTTGGCTCACCAGCGGGTCTCTGTCCTCTCCTGCTGCCAATGGCATTCCCATCCCAGCTGAGAGGACAATATCAGACACAGAGATTCATTGCTAATGTAGAGAAGTTCATCTGGTTGGGACCAGGTTTCGACTACAGAGCAACCTGTCCCTGCCTTTAGGGTGCATGCCGGGTTATAATGGTTATATCCCCACAGCCAAGCTGTGAAACCACAGCCTTCATACGCTCCAAAGAATCAAGTGTAGGAGGAATATGAAAACACAAACTCTGTGTCTTGATGTTGCTTTTGCTCCTGTCTTCTCAGGCAGTGAAATGAGTATCCAAGGATCCATGAAAAGATGGATCCAACGATCTACCCAAAACAAACGGTGCTACTGGCAGTGTAAGCATTTTATGACTGTACCATGAGTACCAACCGTAAAGTCATTTCCACTCTTGTCCATATCAAGTTGGCCACATATGCTCTGTGTGCTGTGAGGAAATCTCTTGCTTTCCCTCTAGTCCTGCAGCAACCGCAGCGTGTAGGAGTGGTGAGAGAATTATGACTTTGGTGCTGCTGCAACATTCTTCCTTAGGGCAGGTGTATATTGTACACTAAGAAAAAAGGCTGTACCTACGACAGCCAGAGTCTGCAACTTCCAGAGTTGCTCTGGAAGTGAGGCTGGTGAGAGTTTTCCAGAGGCTGGTAGGGTGAGAGAGGCAGAATAGTGGCAGGATATGCTGGTGCCTCCATCCAGCCGGTGCACAGTAGGTGGCATGGCTGTGGCATCCCAAGGCTTTTGCAG
>NW_008794211.1:3575151-3584386 GCF_000699145.1 Aptenodytes forsteri | reverse complement strand
TTTCCTTTCCAGAGGCTGGTAGGGTAGGCAGAATAGTGGCAGGATATGCTGGTGCCTCCATCCAGCCGGTGCACAGTAGGAGGATCCACGATTTTTTACCACCAAATCATCGGCCATAAGGACATCCTTGCCTTCTCCCTCGCTGTGGCCCCAGGCCCACAATCACACTGTTAGTGCCCCACACCAAGCCCATCTTCCCCTCCTGAGCTGGCCAGCACCTCCCTGTGCCCTGGCAGCTAGTCTTGTGGTAATGTTGCTGCCCAGGGGCTGCCCAGCCCACTGCTCCCTGAGACTCATCCAAGGCTTGGCCCCAGTCAGCTCTTTTGATTTATTTTCCCTTCAGTCAAATACTTCTGCCATGAGCATTAGCGTAACGTTAACAAAATTTCTATTTCCATTCAGTTCTGTGTTGTTGTGAACTGCATTTCTCTGGTAGGTATTTGTTTTTGCAATCATAGTGATGAAACGCATTTACTGGTTGTAGCAGTTACAGGAATTCTAAATAAATATCTGTCTTTGTTTAATTTCAGTAAATCGGGACATTTCACTAGCATCATAATAATAGGGATTTGGGGAATACTATGTGTCTGTGAAATAATTCTTGAAGCAATTTATTCTTGCATCAGCACAAAACCCCCTTCAATTTGGGCTATTCCCGGAAGATAAGGGACTAGTTTTCTAAACTAGAGGATTTTATTTTTATTTTTACTTTTTTTCAGATTTTGCTCTGGGTTTTGTATCTGTTTTGTTTTTGCAACTTTGGTGTGTGAAAATATGTAATTGCAGTTTTCCACTGGATGTAAGTGGTACTATTTATAGCAGTTAGCCTCCCTAACCTCCAGGTTAGCTTCCATCTCTGAAAGGTACCAATACTACTGGTGTGATCAATATCACCTTATCACTCCCTAGAAAAACATACAGATATTGTATACCATGTAAGTGAGCCTGGTTTTGGTAATATTGTTATCCTGGCTTCCCTTTTGAATTTACTTTTTATGTATTTCCAGATAGTAGGCTGACGCTTTCCAGATTTATACCCTGTTAACCCTTCCCAGCTGAATGGGAATGAACACATGTAACCGAGAGGGGAATTTAGGAGGATATGAAGGGGACTGTAAAGTGGTGAAAACATAAGTAGTGTTTGCTCAGTGTTTTCTCTTTAAAAAACATTATCCTCTTTGTTTGTGCTTCTTGCTGCAGTGGTACAAAGGATGTTGATTTTATTCCGTCATTTGGCCCGGTCTTTTTTAAATTTTTTTTTAAATTTTATATTATTTTAAAAGTAATTTCAAACTACATTGCAAATGTAGAAAAGCTATGCAGTTGTGAAATATTGTTTGGCAATGCTCACCATTTTCATAGATAGAGGCATTTCATTGATTTCATACCTCTGAAATATAGGGATTAGTTTCTGAGCAACTATTTCCCCACCGCTCCCACTTTGATGGAAGGGATCTACTGTTTTTGGGGCATGTCTGAACACATGGGATGCCTGTTTCTGGGAGAACTCTATCATTCAAATGAGATGATATAAAAGGCGAAGTGTGTTAGCTACAGCTGTGGAGAAGCAGATTGTAGCTAATGGATCCAGATTTTGCCAGGACTCATCTGGATAACTTGACTTGGCGTTGAGCTGCTGCAAACAACAACAACAACAAACACCTTTCCATGTACCCTTGATTTGGAGTGTTTCTCAAATCTGCCTATGGAAATTTGTCCCCCAAACTCTTCTGAAAAGCAGCTAAATGAATTATGTAATTTTTTTCAGGACAATTATCATTCATAACGGTACAGAATATGGGCTTTATTATGTTGCTTTTATGTATGGGTATCTACCAGTGAAATCTATGAAGATTGTTCTGTAAGGAAAGTCCTCAGGACCCTGCCTAAAAAGTTGCATGTTTTAGGGTTGCAAATGGTGTATATTAATAGGAAAATTCAATTTGTTTTTCTCTTCATCCTTCAATAACATGTGAAGAAAACAACATGGTCTAAACCTAAGTACAGTATTCATGCTGGCCAACAACCCGCTATTGCGCCACACACAAAATTCCCATTGAGGTCAATGGAAGTGCCCTGAGCAGAGTGTCTCTTGGACTGAGCCCGTTTTTGTGTGCGTGTATATGTGCGTGCGTGTGTGTGTGTGTGTGTTGAGTAATAATTTTCCACACCAGGAAAAAAAAAAATAAAACTTTGTTGTCATGCTATCTTACAAGGAAGCTCGTTTCACCCACACAGAGTTGAAAGCACATACCACTCTGTTACAGCACATAAACACTGTTATCACGCTAGTTGCAGAAAGAGCACTGTCACTGGGACATTTTATAGGCATGGGCTTTTATACTATTCAGCAAGCTATTGAAAATTAAAATGTAATTAGTGTAGCAAAACAATAGTTTGCATCTTTTAATTACTGCTCCATTTTTTTGACAGAATGTTTTAATTATTGTTTTTTCTTCTGTTCTGTTTTTATTGATTTGGTGCCAGTTCAATTGTGTTACCAAGACCTCCCAGTACTCAATGAATTTACCTCAGGGGATTCTGCCTTCTTCATTGTTTTAAAATAAACCAGATCTCCAACTACCTACAAAACAAAATTAGAAGTGGAGGAGGAAAGAAAGAAAGGCAGAAAGAATGGCAGAAAGAGAGAAAGAGGGAAAGGGGGGCAGGAAGGGAAGGACAGAAGGAAGGAGGAAGAGAGAGAGAGCGCGAAAGAAAGAGCAAAAGAGTGAAAGAGTGAAAGAAAGAAAGAGAGGAAAAGAAGGAAGGAAGGAAGCAAGGAAGGAAGGAAAGGAGAAAGAGAAAGAAGGAGGAAAAGCAAGAAGGAGCAAGAGGAAGGAAACGAGAGAAAGGAATGAAAGGGAACAAAAGAGAAAAAAAATCTGCTGTTATTACATGCCTGATTTTTTACTCATATGTGTGTTAGTATAAAACTGTTATTTAGCTATAGTATCAGATTTGTTTTCAATTATTTTAGTTAAAAATGTTGTTCTCATTTTTTGAAAAGTAGTAGGAAAACTCAACTCACAAAGAAATTATATTGATCAAAATTTTAACATTATAATCAGTAGAAAACACCAAAGAAACCCCCACTTTGATAATTTTTCAGTATAGTCCCTCGGGGAAGAAAATACACGTCCTGAGCGGCTAGGTTATGGTAGTACTGTCATCCTCTGTGGGTGTGCATGCACTCAATTTATTGCAGCCTTTCAGCTGTCAGAAAAGTGCAAAGTAAGTGGGAAATGACACAGAGCACTGATTTAGAACACTTTCATCTCTATATGGTCTGTTTTCGTTAGTGATCAAGAGAGAGGAAAGTAGTGGTTAGGCACTATCTGTACTACAAAGCAAACGCTGCAGAGGCTATACAGCACATGGTCTTTTGAATGACTGTATACCTCTAACTAGAAACAAACAAACACACAAAGCACTGTATTTATTTGAGAGACTTTAATAGCTCCTTTGCAGCCATTTTGTACATAACAGGAAGCAAACCATTCCAATTTCCAGTGTGCTTTATCCTGAAGTATTTTCACCCAAGGGGCTAGTCACCATGTATTTTATCTTACTTTTTACTTATTACATATTTGTAAAATGTAACAAGTCTTACTTCTTGAATATTTGAGCCTTTATGAGGCAAGACATTTATTTACTATGCTGTTATTTGATTACTTAATAAACAGCTCACAGAGGCAAACAACAAGAAACCCAAACCCAAGAAGACCAACACTGCATTTTCAATAGCAAGATCCCTTGGGAGCCAGGCTCTGGGATTTTCATAGCAGAAAAATGTGGTCATACCACTCAGAGGCATTGGCGGTGGCTGGGAGGGACTGGGAGGTGGTAGACATAAGCCCAAACAAGGAGGAACTAGTGGAGAACCTGATGAAGTCAGGAGGATTAACACCATATTTCTCCTGGGGATTCATAGTTTTGAGTTCCCTTCCTTTCATGAAACATCTGGTTGCCTTTCTTCAGGGAGGATGGCCTCCAGTTGCCTCTCTCCAAGTAAGCAAAGAAGGTCCACTTTGCAACTTCTACTCTTTCAGGGAAAGAAAGACACGAGTCTTGCAGTTCACTGCTACTCCTCAGCACTGTCAGCCACTCCTGGATGCAGGGTTTGGTACTGGACATGCCTTTAATTCCAAAGGCGTGAAATATTACCTTCAGTCAATTTGACAAGCATTTTTCTTCCAGAATTTAGCCTTCAAACCCACAAATACTGGCAGCAAGTACCACACAAATCTTTAAAACTGGGCAGTGGGTAGGACCTGCTGCTTTTAATTCTGTTTAATTTCCCCCTTCAGCATTATCAATTGTTGATGTTTTGTTTGTTTGTTTGTTTGTTTTTTCTCACTGGAATGGAGTAATAGCCATGTCACAGTGATGCACCAGCCCTGGTGATGTCACGGTCACGTCACAGCAGGCAGCCACCAGCTCCTGGCATTAGCCCTGGTGATGTTGAGGCTGTGTCACAGCAGGTAGAATGTTGGTGGCTGTACCTGGCCAGCCCTGGATGGGTATAAAAAGGGCTGCGTGACTCCAGGCTGGCAGACAAGTAGCCGGGTGAGCGAGGGCAGGGAGGAGAGGGCAGGGAGGCAGGGGCTGCCCATGGCGATGGAAGATGTCTGCTCCTCCTTTGTTGCTTCTCCTGTGTCTTATAGCTGGATGCTCGGACAGGGATGTTACCAGATCATGGCACGCTCCTGTGCTCTACCTCCTCTGCCACTCAGCTGGAGAATTGTCAATGTTCTAGAGGACAGATAAGATAGCCCCAGACTGTTCCCCATCACATTTTTGCAGGGAGCTGGAAGCTCCCCACAGCTGTGAGCAAAGGGAGCTCCCCACCCTTTTCTGTGGGTAGCCGGGAGCTGGGCCCCACATGAGGTACTGGCACCGGCCCTAGTGAGGCAGAACGCTGGTGGTGGCACATGTCACATTGGGGTTGGTGGCATGGTTGGCTGAGGATAGGTGTCTCCTGGCTGTAAGGGAGATGTGGGATGGACACCCATGGTGTGAGGCTGGAGGAGCCCTGGGCAGGGAGGCAGAGGCTGCCCCATGGCAACAGAGGGGCTGCTCCCATTGTTGGTTCTCCTGTCTTTGACAACCACAGCCCTGGAGAGGGACACAACCAGGTCATAAGGCACTCCTCTGCTTCTGCTGCCACTCAGCTGGAAACTGTAGCAGCTTTCTGCAAGGACGTTGACCTAAGGACAAGGGAACACAAGCAGCCCCAGTCTGTACTCTGTCATGATCCTACAGGCAGCTGGAAGGTCCCCACAGCTGTGGACAAAAGGGAGCTCCACACCACCCACCTTCTCTGTGTGAAACTTCTCTGTGTGCAACCTCCTTACAAAAATGTGAGGGAAAACTGGAAATTAATTTGCCAAGAAGACAAATCCTAAACTTCATCAGCATTGTTTGTAATAAATAAATATATAAATAAATAAACTTAATCAGCATTAAACATATGTATTGAAAGTCCCTATGAACTGCATACTAGCACTAAAATTTTAGCCTTAGCTGTTTCCTGCTGATTTTCTAGATGTTGGTTCTCCCAGAGAGTGCAATCAAAATTTATCAATATCCATTGTTCAACCCTGAGGACATATTTACACTTTCCATCTTTCCTATGCATAAAATATTGAAGTATAAACTTAGAGGCTGCTTCTGCACATATGTCTGGAGAAGTATAAACTTAGAGGCTGCTTCTGCACGTATGTCTGGCGTGAATATCTTTCTGAAGAACTCCTTATACCTCACTCTAGACATTCGTAATATAGAGGTTTACATCTGAGGCCAGGCTCCCTTTATAGTCAGTGGAAAGAAATACTCACAGGAGATGATTCATCTGACCTATTTTAGATACCTACATGAGGACAAGATTAACCATGCCCTAGAAGTATCTATTTCCACTTCATTGTCTGTGGAGAACTTGCTGCACTGCAAACATCTCAAGTTGGATGCAGTGAATCCTCCTCTTAATGCAAAGATCAATTATCCTGAGAAATCCCATGCTACTATCTGCCTTTGCTCCCTACCAACACCACAAGCTTATAACCACTGTGAAGCTCAAAAGCTGTAGATGAACATCTAAATAGCAACATCCCTGAATTTCTATTCATGCATGAGGCCTGGCCCCCATCTCCCCAAAGGGCTTGAGATACAAATGCTGTGGGTGTGGAGCTCCATATAGGAGAGCTTTTACAGTGCAGGAAGATGGAGCAGCTCCTCCGCTGCTGGCATAGCTTTAGAGCTCAGCCACATGTGTGTGTACAACTTTTGGATCTATGTTATCACCCCTCCACAGGCCCTAACGTCCTACTGATAAGCTTGTCTCCTTTCTCCCTTCAATTCACAGCTCCAGGGATCATAGCTTTAAGCATTGGCATGCTGCTTATGCCACCCTTCTATGCAGAGTCCTTGCATTTTACATCCCTTGCCTCAGTCCGCTGGGACCACGAACTCCCTCAGGAGCCAGAACATACATTGTTGTCACGAGGTACTTCTGAAAAGTATGAAGTTTGTACACATACAGTCCCTGCACCAAATGGTTTATGTGCTAAGAAGTCAGAGAAGGTGGAGTAAAAGAAATCACAACATGCCAACATTTTGATATTAATTTGCAGGTGTGAAAAGGGTAAAACTGGAGGGAAGGAGGGGAAATAAGAAAGAAATATGATTAGAAATAATCCATTAGATATCATTTTTTCATACGAGACCCACCCATGCTCAGCAGAGTAAAAGCAAGTGTTCACCGATATTAAACCTCACAATACTATGTTTGTTTTCATATCATTGACAAGACAGCTTAAGTGGCTCCCTCCAACAAAGCGTGGTGTTTCTGGCTGGAGGTTTGCTCAGCCAGCTCAGATCAACTCTGATGTTTATTTACGTGCACACTGTTGTGAAATTGTTACGCTGTAAACAGAGGTGCTGGAGAAACTGTGGGGCATTAATCTGCCCAATACTATTGTCATAAGTAAGCCCCGACCCTGTGGTCTGCTCAAGATGGGCAGACCCCTGTTCTGGGGCAAAACATGATGCAGGCTGGAGGTCTTACAGAAGTGGCAGAGCAAGGATGAGCTTACATTTCTGATTATGATTTCACAAATATTTGTTTGTTGCTCTCTTTCCCAGAGAGCTGTGTTTGGCAATCCATGGACCAGCACACCAGGACTCCAACAAGATGGTGTGATAGTGGCCAGGTTTTTTTTTGAGAAATGGAAGCTGTGATGTAGGATACTCCTCCTTCCCCAGAAGCTTCAACATAGTTGTCTTTCCTTTCAAGAATGTTAGTCTGGCAGCACCCCTTGCCTTACCAGCAGCAGATAAGGCTCTACTTGCTTAGGAAGGACGGCCATTGTAGTGTCTTTCTTCCTCCGTCCTGCACAGTGTTCCCGGGGTAGGTTGTGTCAGCAGCATCTCAGGACAGTAAAACTTGGAGTAAATACCTCCGGGAGATGGAGGAAAAGAGCTGCAGCTCTGAAATGATTGTTTTCGTCTATCTGCTGACTCAAGAAAGCATATCTACATCTATATCACAGGCTGTTCACATCTCCAAAGTGTTTTATTGAGCAGTGAAAGGTAGAAAAGCATTCAGAAACAAGCCTGAGCCTGATATAATTGGATGGTTCCAAAGCTGGAGCCCTGAACAAGAGCGGCTTGCTTAAATTTAGCCCCAGTTTCCCCTTCACATGAAATCAATCATATCCTTGCTATATTACAATAAAACTTACGTGTCTTCATGTATGTATGTCTGAAGCCTCCTGCATCTTTCCCCCTACCTCCACCTATTCCTATGCCTCTGGTCCTTCATATTTTCTACAGAGGGAGTCCCTGATATTTGGGATATACTGAAAGAAACTAAAATGGGGTTTGTATAATGCTTATTCTTGTCATGTGTGTTTTTTTCTTCTCCAAGTTTATGAAGGCCAGACCAGGATTAAAAGACTTAGCTTCACATTCCTAAAAGCAGTGCAAAACTTTCCACCCAAATTAGCTGGCAAATCCTCTTTGGATATCATGAACATAAAAATATGTTTTAAAAGATGACTCATCTCTGGACAGCTCAGGTGAGGAGTAACAACTTGGTAGCAGCACAGATAGCTCACAAGCTCATTTAATTTATTGGAAACACAAGAGAGAAACTCTCACCAGGCAGAGGTGCCTATTTTTGGACAAACAAGTGGTCTGTCTTTTTTGCATTCTCCTTATATTTGTTATTTGGACTCTCTCATGGCATTCAAATAGATATCAAATCTTGGGGTCAACAGGAAGGACACAAAAAGCAATTATGTGCAAGTACTATCTAACTTCTCCTAGAACCAAACAGCGAAGTGGAATGAAATATGCAATTCTGGGCTGTGCAGTCATTTAAAATGAGTGAACACATTATTACATTGTATTAGTATGTTAACAAGAGTCCTGGATGCACAAGTGGCATTTCCTCTGCTCACTACCAAGCTATCTCACAGTTATTCCACAGATGCCTTACTCTAAGGACAGTATTACTGTCCCTTGTGTTTTCCCGACTCCCACTGCTGCAGGCTGTAAGGAACCTACCCATGAGGAACTGGGACACACAAGGCTGGAGTCAAGAGGCTACTTGAGGTGAGATTCAGACACTCAGGCACCCAACATGAGACAGACAGGGGTGCATTACGGTGAGTTTGAAACCCACCTGCACACCAAACAGGGAGCACCTGAGAGCTGCCCCGTAGGAAACACTTGGGCACTGGCTGAGTCTATAACTCTACCTTGGCACCATCCTGCAGAAGACGGGCCCCAAGCTGCCACAGAAACTTGCGAAATCTGCTTTAAAGCATAAGACCTGAGCTCCTAAAGTTCTTAAAAGTGTGGTCCCCAGTGTCTGTCTTCAGGGCAGACGGATGGTCCGAGCCACAACAAGAAATTGGCCCGAACGGCTGAAGAGCCTTCCCGTGCCTGGCAGCACCCCCATGCTGCTGGGTGCTCGAGGGGTCCCGGGAGGATGGAGCCTGCCATGGAGCTCAGCTTTTTTTTCCACGTATTTGCATGTGGCAGTCATTTAAATCTTTGATTGAAACAATCAGCTTGTCCAGGACGGAGCTGTGATCCTCTGCCTCCACAAACAGCCCTGGTACTTCAAAGGGATGGCTGACATGAGTCAATTGCTTGTGGGCCCAAAATCTTAAAGAGCTGGTCGCTCCTTTTTTTTTTTTTTTTTTTTTTTTTTTCCCCCTTCTTCCAAGGG
>NW_008794211.1:3567554-3575042 GCF_000699145.1 Aptenodytes forsteri | reverse complement strand
ACCCATTGGGCCGTCCCCCGCCAGTGGCAGCGGGAGCCCAGCCCACGCACCTCACGAACCGCCCACTGCCGCCTCCCTCTCCCGAAAGGTGCTCGGCACAGAGCGGCTCTTTATAGCGTCCCAAGCCCAGAGGGGTGGGGAGGCCATAGACCCTGCTTCCCCTGAGGTCCTCCATGTGGCGTCCCAGAGGGCCCATGGCCCTCCGACAGCTAAAACGCCAGCTGCCCCAGGGGGTGTTTCACCATTGCTAATCCTTATGAAGTGCCCAAACCTGAGCCTCATCCCATGCGGGTGCATCTCCGCATTTCCATCAAATTAGCCTAAGCGCATGATATCACATTTATGCCATTTTATGCTGGCTTTCTCCTGGCTGTGAGAGCACAGATAATGCCAAGTCTGGAGCAAGGCCTGCTGACAAAAAGTCCAGCCGTCAAAAAATGTTACCACATTTAGGCTGGAGCCCTAAGGCTGTATTTACTGTACAGCTGAACTGCAGCCTCAGCCTAACCTTGTCACCCCAAGCTGCCTTCTCATTTGGCAGAGAGAAATACGCATTTCTGGAAAGCTGTTCTCATCCTAAAAGACGTTTCTGAGAAATGGGAGCCAAACCACCTCCTGAAGGTGCTGCTATTTATGAAGAAGCCCCAGGTGATTAGCTCAGCCTGGGACAACCAACTTTCAGACAGATGAAGCCAGCTGAGGTGGGGTCCCCTGGAATGCTAAACAAATGCGTTATACTGCAGAGCAGTCTTTATACCTGGCTTGATGGGTTTGCTTTTCATTGTTACCAGATTCTTGGATGATTGTTGAAGACAATATCAAAACTGAATACATGAGCATGCACTGCTGATTTCTGATACAGAAAGTGTTTTCTGTTCACTTTAAGTGATCTATTTGGATTCATTTTTAGTCTTCCATTACCAGTGGGATTTGTAAAGATTGTTTCTGAAACAAGTAACGAGGAAAACAGTCTTTGCCAGTATCCCTTGTGGGAGCAGTTGGCATAAATTATTCTGTTCATGAGCAAATTAAGTAGGCATCGTTCCTCTGTGTTCTGAACATCTTCTGCATTCAGCATCATGAACAAAATGTATGAGTACAGGTTGTACTTCTCATCTCCAATATAAATGCTTTTTTTTTTCCTTCTGGTGAGCACACGGCAGAAATTGATTGTAATTACGGAGAGAGAAATTGGCAGCAGCCTCAGCTCTTGCTTGGATCCATTTTCAATAACTCAAAGCTTGTCAGGATCTGTTTTCAACTCACAGGATGATCGGAGAGTGCTTGAAATGCCTCCTTTGCCATCTATTCTGTGGGTTTCAGTACTTGCTTTTTTTTCATTTGACTGCAGTAGGGTGCCAGTATCAAGACAGCTTGTCTCCTTTTGCTGAGTTGTGGGGCAGGAATTTGAGTGGGTGAGGTCTGAAGAGACATTGTTTAGCCTTGCAGTTTTGAAACACTGTCTTCCTTAGATCTTTACTTTTCCCTTCATGTGTTTCCATTCACACCTGAATCATTCATTATACTGGCAAGCTGGGAAGATCCCTCTCTTCTTCAAGGTAACCACACATTTCTGAAGTAAATTATAGGTGTGGAGATTATAGAAATTTGTCGTCTAGGCACACACCCTGGCTCCTTTCCTTTTCCAAAGCATGTAATAATCATTTGTTTTTCTTCTTTTCCCCATAGCTAATGTATGCCTAATGTGGGAACAGTTGTTTTCTTTGTTTTGATGGAACATTAAAGCAGGCTGTGTAACAAGGGAGGAAGTCTAAGAAGTAGCATTTTACTTTTAAACACGGCTTTGAAAATAAGTGGCAAGTCAGTGATCGTGCTGCATTGGTGTAATCGCCTTTGTGATTTTCTGCTGCACTGTCAGCTTAGACATAGATTAAGCATGGGACAAAAGCCCAGAAGTCCCTTTTGAATTTTGGGCTTGAATGTTCAAGGTCACCTCTCCTTTCCCACCTTGTGATGTTTTCAGTCCAAGTTCTGAGTCCACTCTAAGAAAGGACAAATTAGCCATTGCCATGTTATTTTGACCCAAAGCAATAGCAAAAATAGCTAACTAGCTGCTTTTATGATGCTGAAGGCATGAAATGTGTTCTACCACTCAAACGCGCTACGGAAGGATTCTGGTAGGATTGGAGGATGAAAACATGATGTCTCATTGGGAAATATTCATATTCACAATTATCATCCTCTTATACTTCCCAGAATTTAGTGTCCCATGCATAAAGAAATGGAAAAGATCCAACCCACTAATTTAAGTACAATACAAAGCACAGAAGGCAAAGCACCTGTTGGAGATGTTTCCACAGAAGTAGATGAGCTGTAGAACTGCCAGATAATGAGAAACTGGGGTGTAGTGACAGGAGTACTTAGATCTTGAGAAAATATTCAGTGTTTGCAACGAAGTCTTGCTCATAGTCACTTGCAAGCAACAGCAGAAAGAATTAGTCTGCCAGCTCTCTCTCATCCCTGTCTGTCAGACCTGACCTCAGCAGATAAGAGTATTACATAAAGCATGAGGGCCAGGGCAACGAGAGAGGGAAACGAAACATGGGACTGAGGATAACCCTTGGCACAGAAAGTTTCAGAGGAAAAGTTTTGTCTCATTTTGTTCTCCACAGAAGGAAAAAAAAAAAAACCAAAAAATGGGGAAAAGGGAAATAGAAAAGTGAAAGGAAGCATCCAAGTCAGACAGAGTAAAAAGCAGTTCTCTTTTACAATTTTTTTCTGATCAAATTTACTGAGTGAATAAAAACGCTTATGTGCAGTTTTATTTGGGAAAGTACGTTGTCTCTGGGAAAAAAAATATTTTCCTAAAGAACAAATTTAAAGATAATCACATGTTTTATTGGAAGAATGTGGTGGAAAATTGTGAATGCACTGAGATTAAAAGAGGTAGCTGAAACAGGCAGAAACAAAATAAGTCTGTTACCAGGACATTCAAGAAGAAAGGCACTGCTACGCCATGAGGCTGGTGCTGAAAACCATGTATATGAGCCACATCCTCTGCAGCTACGTTTCTGGAAACCCCGAACTCTGATACCTGGGAACAGGCAAACTCTGAACAGCCAGCAGCAAAAGCTTTGCTAGCAAATTAGTCCCAAACCTTTGTTACAGCAAAATTAAATGGGATATTTGAAGCCTAGAGGTAAAAGGGCATACAGCATATGGCACACTTCAGTTCTTTACTTCAGCAAATAATTATTTCAAATCCTTTATTCCAGAAAATGGACCTTTCAAATCCTTCCTTTCGAGCATCTGTGATGACCTAGATGCATTTGCTAATTGCTATGTAATGGACTAAATGTGTTTATTAGGTTAAGTTCGTTTAACAGGGTGGAAATAAAGGTTATTAAAGTTTGTTGTAGCCAGGAGTGAAAATTGCAGTTCTTTTTTCCCCCTGCTCTCTCTACAGTGATAAATTCCAGAAAATACATCTTGGTTCCCTCCAGTCTGAGCCATCTACAGATGCATGTTTTCTTTCTATAACCAGCTGTAGCTAATTGCATCAGTGCCGCCTCTACTGCTGCACATGAAAAAGAAACCTGTAATTTATTGCAACAGACCATACTATTTCTGCTGTACATCTTGCCCATTCTGTCATTCCAGTGAACGGATTTCTCATGGTAAATTGGCAGTTCAGAAGTGGAAAACAACCTTGCTCAGAAGAAAGCTTTCAAAAACTCCTCCATATGTTCTATCCAGATATTGATAAAAGAACAAACAGAAAACATATTGTTTATCTGTAGGACCATGATTTCCCCATCAGCCAAAGAAATACTGAGTCAAATTCATGCCTCATGTACCTTTGTTGTAGCCAACACAAGTACGGCGCTCACTATAATGACCCATTCATTTTATTATTGCTTGAATGGCAACATGGTGCCTTGAAAAACATACACAGGTGAGGTGGTGCAAATTAGTGTCAAAATCAGTGGAGCTGTGCCAGTCTATACCAGCAACAGATCTGGCTCCAGTCTCTGCCTCGGGGAATTTATGAATCATAATGTAACTCTAAGTAGATCTAGTGGCTGTAAAATTCAATCCTGCCTTTAATAGCAGTGAGGCAGGAGAAGGCGAAAGGTGAGCCCTAACCTACTTTTGAAAGGGTCATGTCAAGGGCATGGAAAAAAGCCTTTTAATTGTTCTTACGACTCTGGGGAATGAGACTGTAATGAAAGGCAGTAAAATCTTAATCACAACTGCATTGCTGGAGTTAGGAATTAAATATAATTTTGCCTAAACCTGTGGTTTAACAATATGAAGGCTTCAGGGACTACACTGGTGCAAAGACCTCCCTTCCCCTTCCTCTGTTATCAACACCATCAACATCTGGGTGCTAACGCTCATGTAACTATGTGTGGGGCTATGTTGTGAGCTGGATCAAGGAACTGCTCCAGGTTAAAAATAACCCAGAAAAAGTAAACTAATTAATAAGCTCACGGTATGCACACTTAATAGCAGAGGATAGCATTTGCAAAATGCTGGGAGAGCCTTGTATGACTGGCATTATATAAGTGTAAAGCACTTAGTAATTCCCAGCTATTATTATGTAGTGTTGCTATTTATTACTGAGGGTTCAGCCTCTTGTTTGCATCTAGGTGTACATCAAAAAGACTTCACGCACAGGCTGTGCAGCCAGGTGGTTGGCTCACAGCTCCGCCTCCTTCACTCACTGAGGTTGGCTCAGCTCAGACTTCCCAGTGGCCCAGCCGCAACTGCTCCCTCCAGTTTAGCAGCTGTAGAGGCTGAAGCCTCAAGTGTTAATTGCTCTATTACATTAATGTGGAACTAGAGGGATGGAGTGGAAAATCACAGCCATTGTCTTTTCATTTACCCTAATTGACCAAGCGACAGTAAAAGAGTGGCCTGGAGAAAGCCTCTTGTTATAATACATTGGCACTAATTAGGAATTTTAACAGAGGGATTTTTAAAATTCTTTACATCCCCTTAGTAGTGTAGCTTCAAAGCTATCGCTGAGAGAAGGTTTTGTACCATTTAGGTAGTTAGCAGCAGAAGGCAGAGATCGCAGCTGTACAGCTCAACGTAGGCAGCAGGTCTGCAGCTGACCCTTGAGAAGACCCAGCGCTGTTGGTGGCCACAGCCGTGCCCAAACCATGAGGGCATTCTCCCTTCCTATGCTGTATCTGGATCAAAGAGCAGAGGGAAAACAGACTTCCTATGGGATGGAGCAAAGTTTGTGGCTTGTTTGTGGCTACGTGTTACCGTAGCCCAGAGAGTTACACTGCTCTGTGACACATCCAAGGACTGCCCTTCAGACCAGAGGTATGTTCTTCAGTTGAACATGGGTTACCAGAGAATAGTTTTGCATTTAAAGAAAGAATCACAAAAAATGTCATATGCGGCTTCATTATTGTTTTTCTTCTTCTGTGTATATATATTCTTTTCCCCATATTACCTTAGGATTAAACCCTGTAAGTTTACTGAGGCAAGACCCCATTAGCTTCAGTGGGAAGGGTTTTCTTTTCTTTCTTTTCTTCCAAATAAAGACTGAGGGCTTCTATTTTGGTTCCTGCAGCAAGGAGTAACTGGGCACAGTGCACTCCATCACTTTGCCGTGATCCATAACTGTCCCCGTTCTCCAGCCACACAGCTTGGTGAAGGAAAAGCGGGGAGAAAGAGACTTCACTTTCTCTGATGCTAAACATTGCAGCTGTGCAGGCCTAGAGGAAAAATAAGCTCTGTGTAAAGCTGACAGCTACTTGTCTCATGGAGCAATGGGAAGGCAGCACCAGTGGCCTGGGGCTTTGGGCTGGCAAGGACATTTGCAGACGATGTGCTGTTGAGCTTGCAGCCCCTAGTTTCAAGGTGGCCTTAGACACACAAAATTATTCCCTTCTAAAGTGTTACACCTCAGCAAATACTAATGTGACTCATCGACTAGAGTATCAAAGCAGCATATAAGCAAAGAGACTGTATACGAGTAGAAACTAAATTAGATGGTGTTCCAACTGTGTATTTTCTGCTGTTGCTAATGTATTTTATGCCCTGGTACATGTCCATGTCTTGTGCGTGCCACAATTAAATAAGCAGTTCTGCCATGCAACTTTTGCTCTCCTAAGAAAATGTGAAGAGGATAATATAAGGGCTATGTTTACAGCCTATAGCACAGCAGGCTGTCTACTTACTGCATGCTAGGCTTTTCAAATTACCCCTAGGGACAGGCTGCAATTACAGCTCTTCCTTTGCAGTAACATACTGCACATTTTGTTGCTTAACAGATTTCTTTCTTTTAAGGAGGTTTGTAACAGGGAAGGTTGAATTCAAAGCTGCTGATTTAACCAAGACAGAATGGGCCATAGTAGATTCTCAGGTTATGTCAGCTAAAAGCAAATCTCAGCTGGTCTCAAGTCAAGGCCTACTAAACATTCTTGACTATTTTCAGGGTGTAGTTACACAAATATTTTCTTCAGCATTCTGTCCAGCACAGGAAGATCCCACACTCTGCTCCTACCCCACCTGTTTGTCCCTGTCCCTGTGCTGCTCTTGGATGTCTCAGTGCCAACTGGCAATGAAAATGCCGATGCAACTTTCTGGGGACCGATGCTGTAGAGGGAATACTAACAATGACCCTGATTAAAAAATGAAATCCTCCATGCACCGTGTTCTCAGGAGTGTGTGCAGGCCAAACTAAAATACCTCTGGATACAAAGAGCCTGAATGAGATGTAATTCTAGCAGAGGTTCATGTTCTTACTGATAGCATCAAGATGGATGAGAGAGAAGCATGACCAATGGCACATTTAGAGATGCTGAATTTGGTTCTACATAACCACAAAGCTAATGCTTCTCATTTGACCTCATCCTGGCATTAAACCAATTAATGTGATGTGCTGGTTTTGGCTGAGGTAGAGTTAATTTTCTTCATAGTAGCTAGTATGGGGCTACGTTTTCATAAAATCGGTTTTGGCTGAGGTAGAGTTAATTTTCTTCATAGTAGCTAGTATGGGGCTACGTTTTCATAAAATCATAGAATACTCTGGGTTGGAAGGGACCTTTAAAGGTCATCTAGTCCAATGCCAGCGTTGATAACACAGGGATGTTTTCGTTACTGCTGAGCAGCGCTTACACAGAGTCAAGGCCTTTTCTGCTTCTCACCCCACCCCACCAGCAAGTAGGCTGGGGGTGCACAAGGAGCTGGGAGGGGACACGGCTGGGACAGCTGACCCCAACTGACCAAAGGGATATTCCACACCATATGACGTCATGCTTGGCATACAAAGCTGGGGGAAGAAGAAGGAAGCGGGGGACATTCGGAGTGATGGCCTTTGTCTTCTCAAGTAACCGTTAGGCGTGATGGAGCCCTGCTTTCCTGGAGATGGCTGAACACCTGCCTGCCCAGGGGAAGGAGTGAATGAATTCCTTGTTTTGCTTTGCTGGCGTGCATGGCTTTTGCTTTGCCTATTAAACTGTCTTTATCTCAACCCACGAGTTTTCTCACTTTTATTCTTCCGAT
>NW_008794211.1:3555683-3565484 GCF_000699145.1 Aptenodytes forsteri | reverse complement strand
GGAGCCCTGCTTTCCTGGAGATGGCTGAGCACCTGCCTGCCGATGGGAAGCAGTGAATGAATTCTTTGTTTTGCTTTGCTTGTGTGCGCGGCTTTTGCTTTACCTATTAAACTGTCTTTATCTCAACCCACGAGTTTTCTTACTTTTCCCCTTCCGATTCTCTCCCCCATCCCACTGGGGGGGAGTGAGCAAGCGGCTGTGTGGTGCTTAGTTGCCTGCTGGGGTTCAACCACGACAATCCTTTTTGGCACCCAACGTGGGGCTCGAAGGGTTTGAGATAATGACAGGGTTGATTGGAATGTGCCAGATTGAATTTATAGCTGTTATTGCCATTTAGCTATTAACTGACAGGCTCCAGTGTTAGGTGGCTAAAAAGTTGATGTGACCCAGGATAAATATGGTGATGATTATGCACGGAATATAAATAACCTATATAAGGGTGCCAATACATAAAATGCATATTTTTCTTTAAAGAGAGATGAAGAAAATATTTACTACCTTATTAAATCAAAAGAAATATGTAATTAAAAAGCAATCACTAGCTTCAGAGCTGCAATAAGCCTTTTTATTAGGTATTAATAATTTTACTAGGTACTGGATTGCTGGAGGGCTAGGACCATATGAGTTGGTAATAAACCATCTTGATACATCATGTTCTTTCAGTCTTGCCAATATGACATTTGCTGAGCAGGCACTAGGAATGTTATACATCTGAACTAAAGCAAGTGAAAAGACCCTACCAATCCTGAAACCCTCTTACTGGTCCGGGCAAATTAATATTGAGGTCACTGACTTAAGAAGAAAAGATTAATTTTGATGTGTATTCATATGAGAAAAATGTAGCACACAGTAAAATTGACTCCTGGTCAAGAACTGGAGAGGTATGCCTAAAACCTTCTAAAGGCAAGAGGGGTTATGGAGGCCTGTTTTCTCTATTGGTCAGCATAGCCACTCTTGCTGGGACAATACTTATCTGGTGATATCAGTGTCATATGCCATATGAAAACTGTTGAGATTTTATGTTAAGCTCTAATTCTGCCCAAAAAAATGAGTCACACACTTAAACCAGTCTGATGCTAGATCCAAACATGTTCTGTGTAGTTTATTATTGCTGACGAATCCTGGGAAGAAAAATGACCATTAAGAACCGATCCCACACAACCCATTCCCCCCCGCTCCCTCCAACCATGAAAACAGATCTGGACATGTGGGCCTTCCCCATTCTGGAAAAAACAGCTCTTGGCTTTCAGTGGGATTACGGCCCATGTATCCAAATCTGTTAGCAAGATGACATCAATGAATTTGAAATGTTGTTCTTATGTTAATGCTTCTCTAATTAGCAATGTTTGAAGTAGCTCTGGTAAACTAATAACATATCCTAACCCCAAGCCAAAACTCAATCCAACTCCTCTTTTGAAAAAATCCAGTTACCATTATTTTCTTCATCAACATTGTCTTCCAGAGCACAACCCACAACTCCCAAGAAAGAAGACAAATTGTCTATAAGCACCTTCTGCTTTAACATAACATAATCATATATAAACTAGGCCCTCAAAACATTTCTGCAAGCATTTTCACCTATGACTCAATAGTTTCAAGAACATTTTCAGCTTCTACAACTGACTTACCAATACCTCAAAGTAATAAAAAGTACTAAAAAGCAAAGGAGTTCAACAACTCCTGTACCTCCAAATCATTTTTTACCTGTGGGAGGACTGTAACAGAAACAGCAGCAGTGACATAAAAGAACCAAAAAACCTGTAGTTCAGAGTTTCCATTATGGCAGCAGTTGTGGAGGTGGGGCACTCTAGAAGTGTCCTCTCTTGGGCTTGTTCATACAGACATGTTTACTTTCAAGCTGATGTATTTCAGTATCTATTCTATTAATACATCTTTCCAGGAGTATAGTCATAATCTGTTTAAGGTTAGCAATAAAAACTCACTCAGAAAGGTAGAGATGCAGAATAGACATAGTGGCTGAGGTTTTATAGCAGCGGATCAAGCAGAAACCTACACATATATGCAAAAATTACAAAGCTAAGCAAATCTGCCTGACAGAAGGGTAAGAAAGTGACAATCTGCCTGCTGTGCTGTCATGGAAAGCTGCCTTTTGATGGGAGCAGCTAAGCGTAATATGAATTATAGACAGGTTGATGTATACTTTTTCTCCCCTTTGCGGTGGCATGCTAACCATTGTTCTAGTAGTTCAACTTTGATAGAAACGTTATGCATCTTAGAATCATTTTGTCACGTAGACTTCATTTGCTTTCTTGTATATTTTAAGAACTGTATGTTTATTCTCTTTGCATCTATTGTTTTTACAGAGAGTGTCTTTTTTTTTTCTTCAGAAATTTGACATGGATGTGGCAGTCTTGATTAGAGATAAAAATAAAGCAATGAAGTGTGTTCAAGAGAAAGTGACCCACCATCCATTATGAGATTTGCCTAATAGGAAGATTTTTATCTTAAAACATGGGTTGCCAGTAATCTTGAATCAGCTAGATTCCATGTCATTCTACAAAGGGCATCAGCTCCTGGTAAGCCCACCTTACTATTACTAATACTTTCTTGACCTAGATAGGGTTTTGATTGTATTCTAAGTGAATATTCAAATCAGGTATACATGGAGATGAACATCTTAGGCAATTAGTCACTTAGCCAGGTTACAAAGCCATGTATGAATGCATATGAAGATGTGCTCTGCAAGTAACCAAACCACTTGTCTAATTATATGACAACCATTGTGGCAAACCATACACAATTGTTCAAACCACTGCATATGTTTTTTCCATAAGAAGAAATACAAAGGCAAATATATTTTATGCCACTGCCTTTCACAATATTATGTTATGCTGCGTAAGCACTCATTTGATGGCTAAGTCATAACTTAACAACTGTCCTCATCTTTGGTTAGTTTTAGCCATTATTCATTTTAATCCTTAAGACTCACAACATATTACTAATATTAAAAGATACTAAACAGCTAGGCTAGAGGCAGGGTTATTTTCCAAAATCATAAGAAGTAATTTCCTTTTACTTTCTGAATTCTGGAGTTCATTAAAATCCTTTCTTTTTGTCCAGAGACTCTCACAGAATTGCAGTAGCTCTTCACTGTAGCCCAGTTTTGAAAAATGCATGTCTTAAAATTTGTCTGTTAGGTAACAGGCAGATGAGTTACTCTTCTGCTATCGCCTGCAATCCTAGTGATTATACACTTGCCTCAGCTGGATGATTCAGAGAGCTTCCCTAAGCTTGTCAGGCCCCTGTATCTTCCGAGAAGAGAAGGGCCTTCAGATTTGCCTCCAAAGGGCAAACCTAGAGAGTCTGAAAAAGTACCTTCGCTCTCAGATGAGCACTCTTCATCTGAGCTGTTTTAGCTACTTACTTCAGGATGAGAGGAGATGCACTGTATGCCTGCCTCTCCCTTGACTGATAAGGATGCCTGGACAAGTAGTTCACATGTAGAAGACTGTTCTGCAGACATCTGCACATGGTCAGACAAAGCTCTCTCTGAATTAGAGATTCACAGACATTATGGTAAGATGCATATATGTTCTTGAGACTGAAGCCACACACAGTGGAATCACCTTGTCTGGGATACAAGAAAAGATACAGCTGGGCTTTTGCGTTCTCTGCTATGTAACCCAGGGAACGAGGAAAGAAACTGAAGAGATTCTGATATTTTATCACAATCATGCTCTCTTTCTGGCATTGTTATGACTGTATTGGCACAGCTTAGTTCCTTACTGGGGCAACTACATAACAATTATTTGCTGATAATTACACAAAACTGTAAATCTTATTGGAGCTTTCATATTTCCTGATACTAAGTGTGTGCAACTAATTTGACTCATGGCACTGTGCAGATGTGGAGACAGTTATTCAAGTGATACCTGTCTTCTTCACATTCTAATAAGTATACTTATGACTAAACCCATGTAGCAATAAAATTTACTGGTCGATTCAGTCACACCACAAACTATCACTTAGTCTCAAATAAACTGTAGAATTTGACACAATAATTCCTGCTGTGGAGGGAATTAATCTTTTCTTGTTTACCAGAAATTACTTTTTTTCCTATTTATTATTTGGCTGATCATACCACATGTTAGAAAGAACAAGAGAAAAGTTACATAGTTCTTTTCCTACGTGTTGACAAGTGAAAAGTTTCAGAGGTTCTCCCCAGTCATGGTTCACATTTACGCATCCACAGAAATTCTTTCCTGGGGATCAGAGACATGTCCGTGATAAACAGGAACAAATAAACAGACTGAGTCACATGTAATTGGAAACAAAGGTTATGATCCTCAATTAAAGCTGATTAAAGTTTGTAAACCCTAATTCCGTACCCTTACCCTGCCTTCTGCAGTTTTTTTTTTCCTTCTGAGTCCTCATATCAATTTTATCATTTAAAAAACCAGTGCTGTTAAGCAGAGTGAAATGTTCATTCATTGTTTAGACAGCATATGTAAATCCCTTTCTCCTGGGTAATGATTGGAACCATTGCAGGCCGATCACCTGCCTGCTGATGGGAAGTAGCAAATGGATTCCGTATTTTGCTTTGCTTGTGTGTGCGGCTTTTGCTTTCCCTATTAAACTGTCTTTATCTCAACCCACGAGTTTTCTCACTTTTACCCTTCCGATTCTCTCCCCCATCGTGCTGGGGGTAGGGGGGCAGTGGTGAGCAAGTGGCTGTGTGGTGCTCAGCTGCCTACTAGGATTAAACCACAACAGATAGGCATGGTCATGGGCAAATAAAATGTGAGCATATAGCGAGACATAGCTAGCCTAGGATGGTTCTGATGAAGACACAGGAACAAACAGTTTCCAGAAGCTTGCCCTTGGAAATATCATTAAATGGATTCCAGTGGTATTTTGATGGAGACCCTTCTTCAGTGTGGGCTGATCAGAAACAATCAACTCATACTGCATGAGACCAAAGACTTGCTTACAAGCATGCACTTGCTGCTGGAAGTGGGAACACCCTTAGAGTAGGTTTTTCCTTTTACCTTTTTCCTTTTTCAATGTGTAATGGGCAAGGGACAATTATGGTAAGTAGTAACCAAAGTAACTGAGGTCAGGAAAGATGTCAGTAAACATTAGCTCACCAGGGGACAACAATTCTGCTACATGAGTACTTTGAGGTTTAAGAATTTGTTTTTGTTCCATGTTGAAATGAAACCAGAAATGTTCTATTGATTGTGTGTACTGGTGGGATGAATGTGTCACTTTAATAGCTGGGTGGTGAAGGGACAAGGCAGGCATGTGGAAGACCCGGGCGCAGCTTCCTGCTCTACCTGATTCAGGACAGGGATTTTCCATTCTACCTCAGGGATTTGAACATGCTTCTCCCACATACTCAGCACCATAGTCAACCAGCTCTGGAGTCTTTCCTTTGCATCTTCTCTCGCTCACTATGAAACCGGATAGTTCAGTGCCAACGTTTTGAGATGTGAGGAAGCTTTTTGTATAATATTTTGGGTTCCTCTGCCTTTACAGCCTGCAAGATAAATGATGTTCTCATGATTATTGCAAATCGGGAAAATGCTGAGAATGGCAAAAGCATCTTATCATCCTAAGAGCACTGCTCTATAGCTAGCAGTTGCAGAGTGTGTTTTCTGTAGACGGCACATCTGGACAAAATTGTGGGCATGTTGCAGAAGTTCCTGCAAATTCAGGACATGGCTGCTGATAAACTGGAGAAGGAACAACAGAAATTTACCAAGAGAGTTAGGAGCATGTGACCTGCAAGGGGAAACTGAGGGAGCTGGACTGGTTTACCCTAGGGAAGAGGAAGCTAAGGGGCAATCCGGTAGTAGCCTAAACCTGCCTAGAGGGGAGTTGCAATGGAGCCAAACTCATCTTGACGGCCTCAGACACAAACAAGAGGCGGCAGACCCAAGCTGCAGCTTGGGAAATTTAGGCCGGACATTAGAAAAAAAAGTTTTATTTTTCATTAGGAAGGTGGTGCAGCACTTGAGCAGGTCGCCAGAGAAGCTGCATCCTTCCACAGAGTGTTCAAGACTCAAAGAGACAAAACCATGGGTGACCTGATCCTGAGTGGGAGGCAGTCTTGCAGTGAGTGGGAGGCTGGACCACACTGTCTTTAGAAGTCCCTTCTAACGAACAGTTCTATGTTCTGCTAATATGGCAGTGGAAAGGCTCATCATGGTAAAGACTAGAGAAAACTCTGTTGTAGAGAGAATGAAAAGAAGCAGCTGGACACCATCTAAACATAGCTAAACTGCCCTGAATCACCATCCTGAACTTGCCCAGTGCCAAAATAAAGGAGGTGAGGACTCTTGGTACAGAAAAGCTGGTTTAATTGTCCTCTTGGGATGCTGTATACTATGTATATTGGGATCCTCCAGTGTCACAGTTGTAGTTAAAAACCTCCAGGTAATCCTCTACAGGGGCACAGCTTGGAGGACCGGAATAAGCCTTGTGCTTCTCTCTCTGAGACCTCCCATGACCTAAACAGTTCGTCCAGCAACATGAATGATCTCTGTTATTCACAGTACTGAATGTTGTGAGATTCACAAGGTGTCAGCTGAGATGGATAAGCAACATAAGTGGTTAACCAGGAGAGAATAGGACTACTAACACCATTTATTAGACTAAAGGAATAGAAGATGTGTGATGAGAAACTCTAAGTTGGTTTGGATAGTCTGATGTGCAGCCAAGCCTTCACAACGTCTCTATTATTTCACAAAGGAATGTTTGGTCTCTCCTGAGTCTGAGTGCTGCTGGCATCCCCTCTTCATAGTGGGATGAGACCAGTGTAGTACATCTTTTCCCTGCACCTGAGTCTCACACAACATATGCTTAAATTCCTGGAATTTAAAATAAAAAATCATCCGCACAGTCTGAGTGCTGCTGGCATCCCCTCTTCATAGTGGGATGAGACCAGTGTAGTACATCTTTTCCCTGCACCTGAGTCTCACACAACATATGCTTAAATTCCTGGGAATTTAAAATAAAAAAAGTCATCCGCACAATGAAGTGAGCAGAGATGGACTGGGCACTTAGCTACCTTATGTGAGGACACTGGTCTGTAAGAGACTGGGACACTTTAAGAGACATATATGATTATAAGATGTGCCTCCAGTGCACACCGTGCTGGACCTGGGAAGCACAGTGATGGGTCTTAACCCAGCAGCAACACAGTCATGTCAGCAGAGCTATAACTGATCATGCCACTGACTCATAAGAAGTGCCAAGCTGATAAGGGATCTCCCCATTCTCTGTTTTCTCACAGAATGACATTTCCAACCACCAGATGACATATAATTCCTTGTTTGGATTTTCTATCACAGGGTTAAGACTGAACCATCCCATCTTCAAGCCTAGGTGTCTAGATAAGCCTAGGTGTCAGGAAGATGTCTAGATGGTAGGGGGAACTTTTAACAGGCTATGAAATTACATCAGGGTTATTGCTTCAGACCATTCAAGATCACTCCAAAATGTAATTTCTCCAGCAGAGCTGGAGAACACAGAGCATCCAGGCAGCATGGGTGATCCTGGCTATCTTTTTCTCTGACTTGAACAGTATTTCCTCCTGCTCATGAAACTACGTATGTGTTGATACCTATCATCCTGTACAATTGCACCTACATCTAATACCCATTTATTCTATCAGCATTGATAGTTATTTATTTACCATTTATTTGCTGTTACTGAGACGGCTGCTGTGTCGTGGGTTGGTCTCTAGGGGGTTAGGTGAATTACTGTCTGAGGATTTTATCTGAGTTTCTGTATGTTGAGGATAAACGTCATGAGAAATAAAGCCACAAGATTATCCTTCCTTCGTGTTATTGTAGTTTAACATGGGTTGTGACTGTGACAAGTGTCTGTGACTTTCTGTAAGAATGAACCACATCTGGTAAAGATGACAATCACTATGGTGTTAGAAAGTTAACTGAAAAGTAGGATGATCAGCATGAGTCATGCTGTCAGGGGAAACAGTTCTACCCATTTATTTTGTTTTGTTATTTGGTGCATCAGCTTCTCAAAAGATATTCCAAGATAGTATACAACTTGAAAGATGATTAAGTGCATTCTGCATGCTGCTGAGTGCTCTTCAGCTCCCAGTGATGGCAGTCATTGTTGAGGAAGCACAGTACTTTCCCAAATTTGGCTATAAATCCATGGCGGCAAGCTGACAGAGGGGCTCTTCCCCTTTGATACAACAGCAGGAAATACAGCACAGAAACTGCCTTTTCCTTCTCTTAGCTGCCAGTAGGACTAACCCCTTTAGGAACTTCTTGTCTGTGTTTTTGTTGCTGACCCTTTAAATCAGACAAGGAACTTTACACCTGGGTGGCCATTTCGCAAACAGCAGCCACTTGCTCCATGTTTTTCCATTGGAAATCAACTGATCCCAGTTTTCTTTTACTTCTGTCCAGGGATATGGCCTGCATACTTGCTACCTTCTTGTACAGATGGAAGGCAAAATTAATAGCACGTGTTTTTCTCAAGGCAAGCAAGCAAGCAAGCAAAGGAGGAAAACCTACTAATCTTGCTTAATTTGCAACTGGATTCCATCCTGTATTTTAAGGTCAGGATCCCATGGTCTTCAGAGAAGCTACAATGATGTATGTCACTGATGTATGACAATTTAGTCCACTATAATTATTGCTGTCTCTTCTAATTTGCTAGAACTTTCCATGTTTTATTTAAGCTTTTTCCTGCCTTTACTTTGCAGCAAGCTGTAGACCTTGCTAAACCTAGGTGTCTGTGCAAAGCTATAATGGATTTGGGGGGAGGTTATGGATACCTCACCCTAGAGTTTGTAGCTATTAGTGCAATCTCTTTTGGAGCATATGAAAAAAGAGCAAACCAAGCTGAACCAGAAGAAGAATGGTGTTTGCAGCAGATCTTTTAATCTCCACTTGTAACACATTTTATTTCCTTGAAAATTTATAAGGCAGGAAAATTAGTTTCAACTAAGACTTCTGAACTTCTGAAAACAGTTGCCTTTTTATCATTATTATTATAATTATTATTTTTTCCTGAAGTGTGATGGAATCTCATAAAATTAGACTGGAATATTTATTATTCATCAATTAAAATAATGTCTTTTCAGAAAGAAAAAAAGGTGCTGGCCGCATTCTAATGGGCCAATGCAAGTGGTATGCTTGCACAGGGCAGCTTTCATATACCATATCAACTTCATTTCCTCTCTGAACTAACTGAGATTTACTCCAAACTGGGTCAGTAAAATATGTGTAAATTCGACTCCATTTGGACTCAGTGAACTGCAGAGATTAGTCAAAGACAGAGTTAGTTATTATCTGTCTGAAGGAGTGGCAGCCAGGTTGGATGATCTTTCACACTAAAAATTCCCACAGGTCCATGTTGGGATTTGTGTAGTCCAGACGGTGCAAGACTGTTGTGGTTTAACCCCAGCAGGCAACTAAGCACCACGACGGTTGGACTCGATGATCTTAGAGGTCTTTTCCACCCTTAATTATTCTTTGATTCCCCCACCCAGCCGCTCGGTCCCCCCCCCCCCGGTGGGACGGGGGAGAGAATCCGAAGAGTAAAAATGAGAAAACTCGTGGGTTGAGATAAAGACAGTTTAATAGGTAAAGCAAAAGCCGCGCACACAAGCAAAGCAAAACAAGGAATTCATTCACTGCTTCCCATCGGCAGGCAGGTGCTCAGCCATCTCCAGGAAAGCAGGGCTCCATCACGCCTAACGGTTACTTGAGAAGACAAATGCCATCACTCTGAACGTCCCCCCCCCTCCCTCCTTTTCCCCCCCCTTTATACTCTTAGATTTACTTCATATACTGTTCA
>NW_008794211.1:3532275-3554950 GCF_000699145.1 Aptenodytes forsteri | reverse complement strand
TACCTGCTCTGGTGTGGACTTATCCATGGCCACACTCTTTGGGGTGTCCTGCTCCTGTGTGGACTCATCCACAGGTCACAGTCCCTTTGACTCAAGTTCACACGGGAGTTCCAGCCTGTCCAGTACAGCAGCACAAAAACAGTAGCGGTGCCCTGGCCATCTGCCAGCCCCGGTGCATCGCCATTGCTGTTGTCAAAATGTCCCCAGGCACAGCAGAGTAAGGTGATCAGCAGTACAGCAGTACGGCAAGCAGCGAAAGCAAAAAGCAGCCACTAACGAGCTTGAGACTCTAATATACAGTAAGGCAAGCAAGCCCCATGGCAAGCACAGGAGCCTGCCAATTAAGAGCTAAACAGCAATAACAGCTATAAATTCGATCTGGCACATTCCAATCAAACCTGTTGTTATCTCAAACTCTTTGAGCCCCACGTTGGGTGCCAAAAAGGACTGTCACGTGTAACTCCAGCCAGCAACTAAGCACCGCACAGCACCATACATGTGATATTAAAAGAACCCTTTGGGGTAAACATGCCAGGGTTATCTTATCTTATATGATAAGAACTCATACAGGTGACATGTCCTGTTTTGTTAACCAGGCTGATTAGCACTCAGTAGTAAGTAGACAAGCAGACAAAATACAGTAACATAATATTACTGATTCTGTAAGAAAAAATTCAATGGCTGCATAAGATATGTGACCTGAATAATCAACAGCCAAGGAGTGTTTGTTTGGAGTACCTCATAAATCCATGCCATAGTACTTGTAGTTTTACTGCTTTCAGAACTAATTTCTAGAACTGGATGTTAAATCACTGTGGAACAATTGTTTTCTTCTTCATCATGTAAAAATAGATCTTACTGGTCTATGCAGCAAAGGGGACTGCATCTGTAGAAACTGCTTGCATAAGGAAGTACTGATGTCTCCCACATAAACTTAAAATATAACTGGGCATGGAGGACAGTCACCTTATGGGCTAGGTTCTGCGGTCCCTTTCAGGGACCAGCTCTGAAATGGGTAGAGTCTATGTACAGCTCATACATAAAAATTCAAGTAGAAATGTTTGACATGGGAGGTTGTAAGAGATAATGACATTTCTCATTTTTCAGTCTGAGAAAGCCATAAGTTTTGTTCACTGAAGTGAGTAGGTAGCTCATTTTTAGAAAGATTACCAAATATTTGGCTGCTAAGATTCCTTTTATCTGCACCAGCCTAGGATAGATTTTGCTCTGAAGAATAAAAGAGTAAATCCACCTTCGTTTGGAAACATCAGAGTATTGGTGAGGTCTGAATCTAGCTTGTAACAGAGCCAGTAAGCATGTTTGCATACCTCACTCCTACTTTGCAGTTAGTATTCATTCAATGCCAACACTGTTTTACAAAAGATGTCAAAAGGGCTACATACTGTCCCAAATAACTCACTGTTTTTAAAAAGTAGGCATGGGACAGTTATGTCCACATCAGTCTTAAAATACTGACATAGGGTTACTCTGTGGCTGGCAATCTTCCAGAGACAAAAGGCGTGCAGGAGCAAAATCGTGAAAAGGAGACTTACAATTTTTCTTCCCTGTAATAAAGAAGATCTAAACTGAGATGAACCTGCCCCTGGTACAGAAAATAAGCCCTCTTGCTGGCAGAAGCTCTAGATAGAAAAGACTTCAGACAGTGTAGGGTCCCAGCTCACATGCTGCAGAGGCAAGCCAGCTCTGTCCTGCGCACTCTGGAAAATGTTGTACAATGAACAGGAGTAAGGATTCAGAAGGGGACCTCATTGTTCCTTTTCCTTTGCACCAGGACCCAGGCGAAGTAAACGCATGATACACAATGAAAGAAGAATGCCCTCTATATTCTGTCCTCTTAAAAACCTTGCAAGAAAGCCCAAAAGATTGCATGACATGTTGGCATGTCTATTTCTGTAAAAGTTGTTTTGTTTTCTCAACCCCAACTTTGCCAATGGGAAATTATGATTCCCCAAGGGAAAGTTAGCGTGCATTGGGACGTGCCAGAAGATGGGTGAGTAAAACCTCTGCGCTTGTCCACTACGTATGTGTGTAAGTCATTGCTTGTCTGGAGCTCCAGATAGCTTGCACAACCTCCTCTTTGGTGGTTTTATTTTCTTAATAAAAACTTATTTGGAACAAGCACAACATTTTAATTGGGGACTGGATCACATTAGAAATGGAATGCAGAGATGGGAAAGTAGCAGTCAACCTTGCCCTCTGAGCACCTCCTTCCCGGCCTGCCTCCCTCCCCTTCATCTTGGATACCTCAGCTACCTACAAATTATCTCAAAAACAGAAAGCCACTCTATTATGATATCTTTTCAGATAATGTATTATTAATACTGTCTTGGGGGGAGGCAGCATCCTCATGCCTAGAGTTAGTTGTTAAACCTTTCAAATGCTTTTTGGGCCACATTTTTGGGTCAAAACCTTGTATCCAATGCCGAGTGTACAGCGATTTATAACAAAGCATTCAATCCAGTCAAACCAAACAGAAATGGAACAGTTCCATGAAAAAATCTCTGCATATCTTCCTGTTCTTTTCCTTTTTTCTCTCTCTCAGAAGTGCTGGCTATTGAATGCTCATACTGTATCCACCAGTTTTGTCCTATCCATCTCCTAGGTAAACACGGTAGTGTCTATGGACGAAGATCAGCACTTGTAACACTGCCTGGAAATACTTCTCCATTTCAGCACATTTCATGTAATACAGAAAGTGTGATCTTTGTTCGTGCTAGAAAGTGTTATGAGTAGAGACCTACAGTAGATCTGAAAAAGTAATGCTGGCTGCTTTAACAAGAGTTATTGCCAACAAATCCTGATTATGCCAATAGGCTGTGTTGAGACAGGACTTTCTCAATGCCTTAGTCCAAGTTTGTGGAATCATCTCTTGCAGAATTTCAGCTCCCCAAGGTGCTCTTACCTCTGCTTTTAGAGCAAGTGAACTTCTTTGACCCAGCTTTTAATAATAAAATCACCCAGTAAAGAAGATATAAATACATATTTTAAAACCCCACAATTTTCCCCTGGGAGGAGAAAGAACTTAACATGACAAATATCAGTTATCTTGCTCACATATCTTTTAGAAGGTGGTCTGATATCACAGTGATGGGTACCATATAAAAACAGAATATGAAATCTGAAAACTTTCAAAACATATTTAGACTTTTTCTAACCTACCTTTTGTCTTACTTCTCATCTTTCTCTCTCTATTGATACAGGCAGGATTATTTTTTTCTACAAGTCTCAACACCATGGTATTTGAACACCTCACAGGAATGGGAGAGTGGGGAGAATCCTGTAGCAACCTGTTAACAGGAGTACTTCTTCATCCCTGATTGACAGACGGAGAACCAGAAACACAGAGAGGTTATCTGGCCCTCACAAACTCACAAAGTACATCTGTGGCAGGCCTGGGAGTAAACTCAGTGCTTGATTTCTTGCCCAGTGAGAAACCATAACAGCTTAACCATAACCATCACAACATCCATTCTCGCCCTCTGTTAAATCTCTGTATTCCTCCTTCCATCGCTCAGCATTTTCTCATTTAACTGACAGTACCATTTCTTCCTCTGCTCCCAAGCACCCTCCCAAATATCTTAACGGCTGTTCTTTACAAAGCCCATTTCACGCAAGTGTTTTCCCTGCTAAGTTGTTCTCCTGTATGTGAAAGGAGGAGTAGATCATCAAAGGGTGTTCACACCTATCACAGCCCCTGCAGGGCTCTGTTCTCATCAGCCCTTGTGGTTCAGGTTTTCCACAAGTTTAATTGATTCTTAATGGATCACTTTATAATGTTTTGCCCCTTCATTTTCTACTATTACCACTCAGCAAATTGCTAGTAGAAAATAGTAGAATACTGCCGTGCAGTATCAGTACTCTCTTGAATTGATTATCGAATTAAACTAGCCTTTTGAAAAATGTTATAGATTCAGTCTGCATCACATGGAAGTCAGAAGTTAAGTTAATGTAACTTTCATTAGTAAGTATCCTAAATAGTTGCACGGGAAAGAGAAAAGATTAAAGAGGAGCTGCCCAGTAAATGTGGCTATTCTTAAACATTGTCTAGTGGGGAAGATGCTCCAAGCTTCCATGAGGAAAGCTTCGTCTAAGGTCAGAGATACAGTTGCAGAATTGAACTGATGCAGAAGAACCAGCTGTGAGGTTCAGCTGTTCCTCATGTGAGCTGTTTCTATACAGTGCATGGGCCATAGGAAACACCTAACAACTTGTCAGCTGTCTTAAGGAAGTGGATGGTCTTGACTGCTTTTTGTTTGAGGGTTTTATATCTAGTTTGACCAGAAGTGATGACTTTGTGGAATTCATCATTTGTATCAACTTTGTCTTTTTCTTTTTCCTTTTTTAAAGATTTTCCACTAGGTTTTCTTGGACTGCAGGGATAAAAAAGTGCGCTGTTCAATATTGATATTTGAAGTTTTACCTGGCTTGGCTGTAACTAGCTATATAAATCACAAGGATTCCTTTCTGTTCCTACATTGTTTTAGCACTAATGTTGTAGTAAAAACCCAAAAATCTTATAATCAGGCCTAAGGAAATCTCTGGTTATTTAAATAACTGAGAAACACTTATATTTTCAGGGGAAAAAATGAACTTCATTTTTTCACTTTTTTTCCATCTTGACTTTTTTTCACCATACAGATTAGAAATTAGAAAAAAAATGTGGTTTTGGAAGAAATACTGCCTGAGTACATAATTCATAGCTCTGATTTTGTTGTTACTTTAGTGCAGGGAATGGCCTTGATGATCACTTAAAATACCTAGCAGCCCTTCTCCTCTCTGAGACTATGAATCTATAATTTCCACTGATGATACTCCAGGGTATAAGCTTACCATTGATTTTCTGTGAAGATACGTACAAATAAAACTTGACCACTCAAATGTTTGAAGGGAAGTGAAGACAAGACATAAAAATACAGGTGAAGGGAGTGGATTTTTCTATACAGCTATACAGGATACACTGCTAGTTTATTGTGAATCCAGATCCTGGAAGCAATTTGTTGTATGGGACTCTTGGTCTGTGTTTTTAATGATCAATTTACATTTCTAGCCTTCATTGGTGCAGAGGAAAGCCAGAAAGTGTGGAGGGAGTGCACCCTAATGGCTCAGAAATCAGAAAGCAAATAAAAGAACGTAAGGTTTTCTTAAAGCCATTCCCTAGATTTCCCCGACTCTTTTTTTTTTAACATTTGGGAGTGACTGTAACGTCAGCTCATCAAACTGTTTTGCTCCTAACAATGTGTAAGTCAGAATTTTAGGAGACTGTAAAGAAATGAACTACATCCAAAAAATCCAGACAGTTGTGCAACTGCAAACCAGTGACCTGTTCGAATCTGTCTTATCTTAAATATATCATTTGGAATGTTGACTCTCTGAGGTATTCTCCATCCTTTAATAGTTTCATTGACAGTAATCTCTCTGCCCGTTCATGAGTACAAGGAAAAATAGGAATTAGTGAATCACTGGCACATGATTTTTACATGGGAAAAAAACAAGTTGTTGCCCAGCGCACTCTTTTTTTCCCATAAAGAAAAAAACATTGGGAAATGTGAACATGTGGGTGCTGCCCACAAAAATGCAGTGAATTATCCCTTATTCTCCACTGTTTTTTGTCTGAACACTTTAAAAGGTAATAAAAAGCTCTCCCACTTAAATCTTGCAGTGTATCACATTATACATTTTAGTAATAAAATCTAAGTACACTTAAATATATATACATCTCTTTAACTAATGCATTTTATTGTTACACTTAGCTTTGCAGCTGTTAACTGCTTTAAGTAGGAGCTTTTCATATTATTTCTGGCATCTGTGGCTTTTTTCCATCAAATGTTACTTCTCTAAGCGACTTTATTAACATCAAAGGCAGGTGAATTATTTAAGGATTAGAATGAAACACCTTTTAGTAACAATAGTTAATTGACTTCAGATTAGTGCTTTGGCACTACTTAGTGTAGCTGCTGTAATATAACTTGACAGTGGATGCTAGCCGGTAATATACTATGGATCTGTAAACCTACGATGGTCAAAACCAGATTCTCCATGCAATTGAAAAGTCTCACATGACATCTTCCTCTTTTCCTGAAATGAGGAGAAGAGGAAGGAAGATGATAGACAATTTTTAGTGGAATAGAATCACAAGTCAGTGATTCATTAAATCCTGTTCTATCTTGTGCTCATAAAGGGATAGCGAGATGATTCTCTGTGAAATGGTGAGTATCTCCGTAAGTTTCCTTTTCAAGTGATAATTCAAGTTAATATAAAGTCCAAGAGGTTCCCATTTGTCAAAATTTCTGAGGAACAGTTCATTCCAGTGTGAAAAATGTCAAAATTTGCAATCAAAACAGAACACTTTTTTTAAGTGGCAGTATCACAAGTTGGGCATCTTCAACATTGCACAATCTCAACTTGCACTAGCATGTAGTTTTATGTTTGTCCTTTGAAAGCACTGAAATTTTCATCAAAAGTGACATTTCAGCAACATGTTTTAGAATTTCAAACTTTTTCAGGAAATCTTTTCCCTCAAATATGTTGCCTGCTGCATTTTCAAATATGGCCACGACACAATTAAACCAGCCTCACAGAAGATGCTGGTATCTAAATCAAGCTGGTGGCAGTAGTAGCTATGGAGGGTCACAATTTGCGTGCCACTTTAGTTGAAGCCAGTTGTGTGATCTTTTTGTATTGCTTTACGGTGAAATTCATCCCATGGCTTGAACTGGTACAAAAACTCTACGTCACCTAAATCCCACTTTACTTCAATGAGATATGTATAGCACACAGGCAGCATAAAACTCTGCTGAGAGCTCTTTGGAGTGTTTAATGAGGACATTATTAGAGCTGCCTCCTGTGTCAGAGGAGTGCAAGGTGGAGTTTTTGAGGCTAGATGACCAGTCACTTGTTGCAACCCTGCGGGAAGCTTGAGCTCATAACTGTAAAATGTACTAGCTGGCTTTGTAGCATGATTTACCAGGTAAGGCTGTGCAAAACCCACCAACTGCAATTTGCATAGGTTTTGGAAAATGGAGCTGGCATGCTCACTTTGCAGTGCTTTGGGACATCCCCTCCACTATTTGTACTTTGAGTTTCAGTATTGTGTGAACCTGAAAACTCAGAATGAAACAGGCCATAGCCATGCAGACCTCATCGCTCTGTTGCGAGCGATGAATCTGTTACTGCTGGTACAGACTGCAGTGTCTCTGATCCCAGCCAGAGGATCTGCAGGAGCCGTTTCCAGCCTCTGCGAAGAGGAGGCTTTGGCCAGGGACAGTGCTATAGGTCAGCTGCCTTCCCTCTGCACCATGTAGTCACAGGCACACCCCGTCTTTTGCAGCGTTCCCATGTGTATGTGACCAACTTGTTTAAAGGCGAGAGCTGTGTGGAGGAAGAGAATAGATAGACTGGGTGAAAAAAAAGTTTGCTAGAGTCTTTTTTCAAGTCATTACAAATATCAAGGATTTTTTGTCCAGAGATAAAACCAAGGTAGATTTACCAGCTCTGTGGTCTGAAGTATTTTTATAACTCAGCTAAACACAGAGATACTTTTTATTTTGTGGAAGACTCATTTTCGGTTCATATCAAAAAACCTGAATTGCTTTAAACTGCACTTAAGGTGATCTACAACTTCAGCAGGTTTAAAAAACAATGAGATGACTTTATACTTAAACTAGTTTTGAATCTGGAATTTCTGCTAAAGGTATAAAGATATGTATAAGACAGACACAGGCATCGAGGAAGGTATTTTTCTTCATAAAAATCCAGTGAATATTAAGTGAATAAGAGAAAACCTCACTTAAATTAAATTAAATTTCACTCCATTTTGTTTAAAGATTTCCCTAATTTCTAGCAAAACAGCAGAGCAACTATTCTGATTTTCAGTTTTGTAACAAATACTTGAGAACTGCTAACAAATGAAAGGCAATGAATGAAAATGTATGTTATGATGAAAATTTAAATAGAAATCATGTCATAGAAATCCACAAAATTCTGATGTTTTCACCCAGCACTAATTTTTTACTCTAAAGAATCTCAATTTACAGATAATGTTAAAACAAGTCAGTATGACAAATTATTAAAATTCCTCTATTGCTGCTTCACATTTTCCCTACTCCAGTCCTCAACAATTGCCATCGCTGTTTTTTCTGTCTTACACATTAAAAAAAGGCAGAGAAGGAAAAGGAGGTTTCACTAGTAGGGAAGAATACCAACCTTTCCCAGCCTGTTAAACCAGGATATTCTATAATTGCAAAGCAAGCCAACTTATAACTAAATGTCATTTAGCTAGAGTAACTATTTTTATTAGAGAGGATCCCAACCCACAGTTTTAAGAAACAAATACCAAATTTCTAGTAAATAGATGTGTGTAGTTGCTCTGAATTTTGGTTCTGTAGAGATCAGATGTGGAGTTTAGCCCTTGGACTGAGTATTCCCCATATTTGTAGATGTGAATATGTGAGACTTGCCTTTCGAATCAAGATAGAATAGTTCATCCTGCTGAATCATTTAAATCAGCTAAGGAAATCTGACCCGTTAAGCCTCACCTGCAAGATACAACAAATATTGAACAATTCTGCCTTTTCAAACACTTTTCAGAAGTTACCACATTTACTGCTATGTGGTCAGTGGAAACAAGTCCAAATTCTTTAGATCCCCAGCACTTTATCTGAAGAAAATGACACTTCCTGCTTGCATTTCTCTCAGTTATTAGTGACTAACTAAGCACATCTCTGGTTCTTTAGCTGATTGCAGAACTTTGGGGTCCTCTAAGCAACTCTTGCTGTATTTGTTCTTTCCAGAATTGCCCTCAACTAAATCTTTCACAGGGCAATCACATCTCAGGTCTGATTTCAGGTAGAATGAGTACCCTGTTGACCACAAGAAGCACCGGATTGCAACCTGGAAACAGAGTGAGAGGGACCTTGTGGACACGCACACACATACACACTTGTGTGCACACACACAGGTATGAGCAAACACATGGAGTACTAACAGAGCCCTTGGGAGCTTTCATTTCTTTTCACACTGCCAGGAAGTCAAGAGGAGAAACAGCCTGTAATTCTCAACCAACCAGGCAAGAAGGAAGAGAGAGTGGGTAGAGGGGTGGGAAATTTTGTGTGAGATGGAGTCAGACTCACAAGACAGTCCAAGAATCAGGGTAGTCATGGGTAGGTCTCACTTTGATATTAATAGGTAAATCTGGTTCAGAATGACCATCTGAGTTTGCCATCACCACTATTGGTGGATATCAATGTGATAACACAAAGCAAATCCCAGCCTATGGTGCTATACAAAGGAAGATGAGAGTAGTTTGGAGGGGAAAACTTCACATGCCTGTGCTCATATGACCACAACCATTTCACATGTTACGGGAGTACAACCTTCTCAGCCCCTGTTAATGAGAGGACTAAAACCTGGCAGATTTGCGTGTGATATAACCCTGTCCATGTCCTGACCTTTCTGCCTGATTGCACAGGCCAACTGGTTTTGAACACGCAGAGAGAATCTTTGCCATGTGATTGCTACTCAGACACTGTCTCTGTAATTTAGATTATGAAAGGTTTGTGGTGACTTTCAGGTTTTGTCATCAATAGCATGTTTTCAGTGTGGGTGGTGTAGCTGTGCCAAGCCCAGCACATCATGATGAGAGCATGAACTATTTCAGGTACTCTGCTATAATAACTTTGCTGTGCTTAATTAAGTCACAGATTAATCCAGTAGGAAGAACAATCTGGAGCGTATCTCTACTGCGTATCTGAAGTCTATCAAAACGAAGTCATCAGGTGCAGATGTCCCACACATGGAGGCCTGACCTGACGGGGAAAAGGAGGAGGTAAGGTATCCCTGGCACTCCTGCCACAAGGGGCATGCTCCTCTCAGAGTCTCATGGAAGTGCTAGGTGCATAAAATGCCCTGCTTGTTCTGGTTGTTTGCTGGCAGCTGGTGTTACTATTCACACACAGCAAATGTACAACCTTCCCCCACCTTCTTCTCTGAGGTACAGGTTTGTTGGGTTACTAAAACCCTCTTGAACCTTTATTTCACCCATGGGCCTAAGCAGTGACTTGCATTGGTCCTCTCTGCAAAATTGCAGATTTACAAAGGACCCTTCTCCAGCCCACCCTTCCTCCCATCACCCTGCCTCTACTAGGCTTTAAAATAGCTTTCCAGGCTGTTCCACCTGATGGTCTTTGGGCATTTGGATGAGTGTGCAGAGATGCTCTTGGTTTGCATATATCACTGAAATCTTGGCTGGTTTTCCTACTCTCTTTTCTTCTTCCCCTAACTTCCAGTGCTTACTTTAATTTACAATGGTAGAAAGTGCTTTAGTGGTTGGGCAGTGAAGACCAGTCAGATCAGACAGGAGAACAGTGCATCATTAATTTAAGTGGAGGGTATAAATTCAATGCCATAATAAACCTGAGCTTGAAGATCACTCTGTTTCTCCTGGAGAGGTAACATATCGCAGGACAGAACTGCTAAGCCCCGCTCCCCGCTTTGAATGGCCATCAACTGTGGTATATCAAAGTAGGAAAGAGTGGATGACTCAGTTTCCTGCAAGTACAAACTTAATGATACTACACAATGCAGTCCAGAGAAATGGGAGGTGGTGGAATGCTCCTTGCTTGACCCTAATGGGCAGTGTTCAGGATATTGGTCAATGCTCTTCAAACAAAAACAAGCTCCAGTTTGTTCTATAAAATGAGGAACACAACACAGAAAACTGGGGCTGTGCCACAGAAAGCCCAGTGATAGCGGTGACTAAGAATTTTATACTGTGTTGAGTAATACCGCTCTGCAAAGCGATGCAGGAGAAGGAACAATTTAGCACAGTGTATACTCAGATTTATAGAAAATGAGCTTCATGGAAACTGCCAGTAGAGCGGTACTGACAGGTTTGCATTATATGAGCACAGCAGCAAAGCAAAACAATGCTGGGAAACAGATTGGTTTTGTTCTCAGCTACTATGCACAGATGAAACTTTTATTAAGACATGTTGGCTTGCTCTGGCAGCAGCTTGAAAATTACCTCCTAAAATTCTGATGACCTAGGACCTGCTCCCTCTCCCATTGCAAATATTTGTAAGTCAGTGTACAGTGAATTGGTACACCAAAGATTTGGGGGCTTAGAAAGTGCAGAAACAGGCTGCCCATGTGCAAACTAAAGACACAGTTGCTGTGCTCTTTCCTTCCAGTGAAGCTGCATGCATGGAGTGGAGAAATGTGTAAACGCTACCAGTTACTTGGCAGTTACTTCTGTAAGTTAAAAAGATAATTGCTGAGTTGGGCCATGCAGTCCTTGCAGCTCATGTATACAGCTCTCATTGAATTCATGTAGGAGGAAGGAAGGAGCGAGGGCAGCGTAGGATCACCCTTACCCTTTCTCAGAAGCAGAGAAGGGAGAAGAAATCATGATTTTACCTTTGCAAACTGGAAATCTCCCTCCTTCCCCACCTGACAGCTGTGCTGTG
Organism: Aptenodytes forsteri; assembly: GCF_000699145.1. Lineage (NCBI taxonomy): Eukaryota > Metazoa > Chordata > Aves > Sphenisciformes > Spheniscidae > Aptenodytes > Aptenodytes forsteri. The sequence goes on along the minus strand of NW_008794211.1, from coordinate 3,543,467 downwards.
TTTCTAGGTGCAGCTGTACCATAAGCTTGGTTTTTCACCTATGGGCTTTTTCTGAAAAGCAGCAGATTGGTGAGGAATCTGTTCTGAAAAACTCCAGTTAAGAAGACATTACATACTAAGATCACATAGACTTGAAACAGATTTTTTTTTTTTTTAGGCCAGACTTTCACTCTGGCCATTTCAATAATGGAATGTGCTTTTACAAATAAAGCAAGGAAAAATTGGTGGGGAAAGGTAGTATCTTTTATTACAAACCTGGGGAAAACCAGGCAAACTTCAAGGCAGACCAGTTCTTCCTTAGATACAAACAAGCACATTCATAAAATCTGGTTTATCATACAGCTGGCTGTATTCGTGTCTCCTTTGTTTCATTTTTCCACAAGCACTTTCCACAGAAGACATTCTGATCTGAATGCCTGTGGTGATGCCAATGGTATGATCTTTTTAGACACACGTGAACTAACACATATCGTGCCATTCTCAATTCTACGTTTTAAAGGAAATTACTCCAGAACTCACTTCAGGAAAAGAAAAATACAAGGCAAACAAAACCACTACTGATTTCTAGTTCATCTATTAAGAAAAGAAAGAGCGCAGTATTACAAATGTTGTCCTTTTATCACATGTACCTGTATACTTACACTACGCATCGTGGCTTCTAAGTTATTTGCAAAATCTACTGCAGATTATGTCTTAAAAATTCAGAAAGATAGTGTGTTTGGAAAATAATTCCAGATAACTTACGTCTATTTTGTGAAATATTTAAATACAATATATGTACAAATATGACAGTATATACTATAGGAAAATACTGATCCTAGCTACCTTGCTATAAAATGAATTATGGCTCAGTATTTTCAGATGGTGGCATACAGTCTTACAGACTTCCAGCAGCACTGTTGTTATTCACTTCCACCATGATAATATCATGTGGCTCCAGTTAATATGAGAGCCTGTAATTAAAAATTACAATGGTAAATGCTATAACTACACAGTAAGAGACTTGTCCTGAAAATCCTAAACAGCTGGGGGGAGTGCATTTAATACAATTTACGCTAATAATTGTTGAAGAACTTGCATGCATAGGCTGGAGCTGTGGTCAAACCTCACTTTCAGGTCTGGAGCTTAACTGTCTGTATCTGCGTGACAGCAAACAATCTGTATTTCTGTCTGCACTTTACATCTTATCACACTCTAAGACCATGCATGTAGCAGATGTTATTTTCAGTGCTAAAACTCATTTTGGACTTACTTGGCATGCAGACTGAAAATGCCCATGGCTGCATTTTATTATGCCTTTTTTGACGGATAACATAAAGTTTATTGTAAGTTCTGCCAGCGCAATCTGACAGGAGGGTCCTACTGAATTTTTGTGTGAATCTGTGACTGAAAAATTACCATGTGACAGCTGAATTTTCTACTGACCTCTGGCCCATATCAATTTTGAATGCACACTTGCAGAAATATGTCCTGAACATACTTGTGAAAATGTATGAAAATCATCGATGAAATACTAATTTTGTTTTCACTTCTGCTGCTATTCACAGCAGTCTGCGGGATCTTAAATTTGTAGACGTGTGGAATAACAGAAGGCTTTTAAATTAATCAAAAAAATCTTCTTTGCACTGGCTGAGTACAGCAAACAATTTTATTTAGTTTACTTCACCATGCACTTATTTTTGCTGGTTGATTTTCTGTAACCTATAGACCTTCCTGATCTGATACCTCATATATTCGCATGAATACAGATGCCAGTAAAATTGAGAGACCAGAAATGAGCAGTAGGGTGAAGGGAAAAAGAGAGGGGAGGGCTAACAGACATCATTTATGTGAACTATACCGTTTGTGCACTGTATCTATATCCAGATATATACCATCAACTATGCTAATCAGACTGACTATGGCCTGACATGTGCTAACCCTTTATTGTCTGAAGCTTCTGGAGATACCTTGGCTATCAGCATGTTAAAAGGACCCTGGATGAATGAAGCTTTATTTTCAATCATAAGTAATTTTTCAGAGTTAGCATATTGCAATTTATGTTCTTGAAAGGAACCAGGTTAACAAGCAAGCAGACCATGACCCACTGTAAACTGCATTGGTTCTTCAGTTTGCATGGCTAGAAGGGACCAGCACGCAGCATGAAAGAATAGCTCAGTCCCTGTTCCCATCAAACCCTTGACCTCTCTGTGAGACTGCCAACATGGATACCAGTTATGGAAGTAATTTAGTGCGCAAACAAGTATTTACCAGGAATTAAACTGAGACCACCAAACATATTTCACAGTGGAGACCAAACAGTCATTAGGCTGAGGCAATTTTAGGTCACTACCAACTTGGGTCTGATTCAAGAAAGCAACCTAAAGATAAAAGCCTCTACATCCCATTATCCAAGTCCCTGAGGCATTCAGTCCCTGAGTTCCTTTTCTGTTATAAACATAATTCCTGCATGAGATAAGAAGTTTCACTGTACATTCAGTAATCCAGGAAAAGATTAGAAACAGAAAGAGAAAAAAAAAAAATGGCATTTGAAACATTATGCAGAGACAGAGAAAGTGCAGCGTTCGTGTGAAGAAGCCGGAAGAAGCTCCAGCACTCCTCCCTAATGCAAGGGTAGTTAATTACTCTACGGGGGGAGCAGGGATCTGACCCCCAGGAGCTCATTGCTGACATGAGGCACTTTGTTACTCCACAATGCTCCCTTAATATTCCTACATTGTGTTATCTTAATTATCTTTATGTATTTGTTCATCTTTAAATACTTCACTTCTGCTTTGTTGCTGTCTTCAATTCTTTGTTCCTTCTGTGATTCCAAAAGTAGGGGTGAATTGCCTCCTCACAGAAAGTTCAACCTCCTTGATAACGGGAGAGTGCTTTTAAGAGCACACTTTTTGCCACATACATTCAGCTGTTAGAAGGAGCAGCAACAAAGTACAATCCTGTCTGTAAGCAACACATACTATGTTGGCAGTAGAAAAGTACAGAGTGTATTTGCTGTCTATTTGCATAGCGTGTTTCAGCTCTTGCAGGGACCTGGTTTCTTTTCCTCACCTTTTTGCACTCACAAATGAAAACTCTTCCACACACACACACCCCCCCGCCCTCAATAATTCCTTTCTAGACAAGGAGGCAGTGTCCAGGCAACATTACAACCCCCCCCTCCAAGAATGGGACGCAGAGTAAATGTGTTTCTGACTAGGAATACAGTGGTGCACTTTTATACACTGTTCTTACTAGAGTGCAGCCCATCCTATGGATGTAATTAAATGTGTCAGCAGTCAGAAATATTAAAAAGATTACTTACCTGATTTTGTGCCTGTAGATGAGCACACCCCAACATTTCATTTTAGCTCTCCTCTCATCACTGCTGGAGAAAGTCTCTTCATCGGCACCGGTGCTACCATGCAGTGGATAGAAGACACTCTCAGTCAAATCTACCTACCTACTTTACCCCTGAGGCCAGAATTGTCAGGGACTATCCCTCATGGCATGGCTCATTCCTTTATATACAGTTATTACTGGTAATAAGCTGGCTAATCTCTAGATGAGACTTTAAAACAAGAGGTTTCCTAGTTAGTTTAACCCAAGTATACAGCAATGAGTATGATAAAAAGGTTTAGTTATTATGTGTGATAATACTTAAACCCAGCTATTCAGTAGTGGTTTTTTGTTCAGTAAAAGTTAATGTTTATAAAGGAAATGTGTACATTAGATGATTTAGAGAGATGGGACAGAACCCTGAATCTGAACTCAAATATGGTCATTATAAAATAGCAAGAACTAAGGCTTTTGATGATTAGTATTCTTTAATGTGGGGTTCAAAACCTAGAGTACATTAAGTTGTGCTCATTAATAGAGGTAAGTTGAAAGTCTGATTAGTATGTAAATCCAAAACTGGAGTTGGAATCCAAAGTTCAAAGTCAGGCCCATCTTTTGTTGTTGTACTGAGATAATACGGGTAATTTGATTAGGTAATATTCTGTGTTATTTAGGCCAGAAGAAGGTACTCAGTGACTAATGACTGTAGTGACTTGTTAGTTCACAGTAAGAGGTCATTATTCAGCTCCTCTTCTGGCATCAGACATTATATCACCAACTAGAGAAATGCCCAACATGTGTAAGAATAATGAGGAAACAAATAAGTCATACATGAAGCTAGTTGTTGGCCGCAACGGTGGGGAGAAGTAGTTGGCTGTCCCTCACTAGAATGAGGTCAGGCTGGGGAAAAAAAAAAGAGAGACTAAGTGGACTTACAGAGAACAGCAATATAATCTCAGTATCATATTTTGTGATGTTACAACAGATGATGATCATGGTGATATGACATGTTTTTTCTGAAAGAAACCAAGTCTGGAGTGCTCATGTTCTGCCAGAGCTATTCTGTTCACAGTAGTTACCTCTAACTTTTTTTTCAGAATGAAGTCATAAAATAGACCATCTTGCATAAAACAATTTAGAAACTCTCTTCCTTCCTAGAAAATGCCTCTTGCCATTCTTGTAACTTGAATAAGTCACTGAAAGCATTTTTTAAAACAGCACTTCCTTCCATTTGCTTGCTCATTTGTGGTTGAAGTATATTTATTCACTTCGTAGCTCTCATCCTGCCAAGGAGCAAACATGCAACACAGGCCTCTCAAATAAATGACAGAGCTACAAAAGGCAATTTCTGTTATCCCCATTGTAAATCTAGAGGGAGGCCCAGATCCACAAGTTGTTTCGGCTCTGGGCTCCTTGTTAGATGATGCTCAATGGACAGCAAGGCACCTGAACTGGATTGAGGCCCCTAAACCTCTCTTTGCATCTTACCTCCACTAATGAATACAGACTCACACTAATATAAATAAGAATAGTAAGGAATTCAAAACCTTGATAAAGTGGGCTACAAGATATTTCACTGTTGTCAGTATTTTCAGTGTCACAGTTAAACCTATTTGGTAGAATAGAGGGACAAGTAACCAGAAACACTGAGCATGGTCTCCATGCATAGCCACAAGGCCAGGGATTTAGCTTTCTGGGGACAAGGAACGATTTTCTATGGCAAGCAAATATTCTTCACACAAAAGAGCTTGAAACTTTTAGTTGGCAAAAAAATTTAATGGAAAATTTCTCACTTGCTACAACCTACCTTTGATGATGTGGAGTTGGAAAAGTTAGAACAGCTCCGTTTTCAGAGATTAGCATCCCGGTTGTTGGAGTAGCAAAAGGCTTCACAAGCAGCTTTGGGGCATGAACTCCCTGTGGCAATGGGAACATTTTCCATCACTTGCCCTGGCTTTCTCTAAGGATTTTTAGTGGAAGTGCTGAAGGTGATGCCACCTGGCTCATCCAAGTGTTTCCCTCCTCCTATGTTGGATGTATGCTGCAGTAAAGCTAAACCTTACAAACACGCACAACAGGTTCTGCCTCTGGGGAACAGTCAGTGCCAAGCAATGGCTTGGCCTGAACACACCTGTGGTGACAGAGTTTGTCTGGAGGAGTGTTTTGGTGCCCCACACCTCCCCGGACATAACACCCTCTGCCCTTTCTATCTGGCGGAATCACGCTTTGATGAACAAAGAGCAGACATATCTCTGCGGCAGGTGGACCCAAAATTACACAAGAAGGAGTGTGACAGGACATTTCCACCTTGTGCTTCTGTGGAAATCTTGTTTGCTATGGTCAGTTTTGCTATGTATACAACCCTCGCCCTTCATAGGGTGATGAAGTGCAAGGCCCAGCGTTCGAGCAGGGGCCATCATTGAAAGACTATCGCAAGATGATTGAAAAAGACCAGTCCTTAAAAATTACAGGGCCTTTTCTTCAGCGACACAGGCAGTAGTCTATTTGTTTTAGGCTGTGTTTCACTGGCTTTCCCATCGGCAGGTTTTCTTGTCCTTCCAACACCGTCTGCCGCACCGACAGGCAGAGCCACCATGGGCTTGGAAGAGGTGGTTAGCATAGGAGAACACAGGCCCGAGGAGAGACAAGAACAATGTCTGCGTCCTTTGATAAATGCCTGGGATGAAAAGGGAAGGCTGTGCTTTGTGTGCTTGCCCAGGCACGCTGCCAAGTGTATGCAGTTCAGCTCTCTGACTAAGAGAAAGTTAAATGTATCAATAGGCTTCGTCATGGAAATGTGACCCTTCCAGAGTCACTTTTGCAAGAATGAGAAAACTTATGGAAACGTGGGTAGGAATTTCTTGCTGAGGTGGGGTAACAGCGCCAGGGTGATGAGGAGCCCATGAGGAATGCTGTCCTTGCCCGGGAAGGAACAGTCTGTACTCTGATAACGACAATAACAGAAAGACCAATATTGATCATCCTGCTGAAGTTTCAGAAGTTACAGCCCCATCACATGCACCCAACTGGATCCAAAATCCCCAAACCCAGCCCCCTCCACCAACACAGAACTTGGCAAAGAGTGACAGGAATGCCCATGCCAGGAATGGCCATTAGAAAGGTAAAAGGGCCCTATATGCTTTTGCCTGGTCCCCCTGATTTCATCTTTTTCTCCTGTCTTCTAAGTGCTTCCAGCATGGGTAATGATAGCTCTCTGCATACTCTCACATCTTCTCTTTCCCTCTTCAGATCATTATAGCAACCCAGTTCTTGCTCTCATGTTTTAGAGCTCCTTTTACAAGCTGCTTACCAAGCTGAGCTATTTTAATGGGCCAGGACAGGTACAGTCCCTCATAATTACACACCACTTCCCCACTCTGAGTGGTAGCCAAGCCTCTGTGCTGTGCTGCTTATCGCGGCGAGATTAAAAATAGTTTTATAACAATATGCAAAGCGCTGCAAAATCCCGTTCTTCCCACATTAAAAACAGATGCTCAGACAGACTGAATCAGATTGAGTGAATTTATTGAGTTAATTTAGATGTATAAAAGCTTCACAAGGACCGACTTAAGTCTGTGTTTAAATAGGACTGGCAGTATTTTCAGATTTAAGAAAACACTGTTTCAGTGTAGACCAAACCTTCTTGTTTGGGGTTACAGTGGCCTCAAGGTCCAGCCCTGATACCAGTGAAATCAGTGGAAATCTGGATGGATAAGGAAGAGTTCAGACCCATTTTAGGGCATCTCTTCCAATCTGAAGAGTATACGTGCAAAGAACCACAACGTGTTATAGTAACAGGAGTTACTATAAATATCCCTAAAAAAAAAAATCTAGTAAGTTAAGGCTTTAAAAGTGTTAAAAGTCAGAGAAAAGAAAATGTTCTGACTATTCACGAGGTTGCAGGTAAGCCTTGTTTTCCCCCCTTTCACTGCTGCTCCCTGAAGTCTAAATCAAGAGACTCTCAAAGTCAGGAAGCCAGACAGACTTCCAAAATATGTGGTGACGCTAATGGGCCTGTGAACCGGAAACAGACATTTACTGTCTTCTTTCCCAACCCAGTTGGCTCCAAGTAGCTGTAGCTGATGTTCGGGGATTTTGGGTTGTGGCCAGAAGACCTAACCTGAGAGATTGGGAGCGCACAGATCATGGAGGTCATGAGTCGCTTCATCTCCACCCACTTCTCTTTCAGGGAGAGTTTACAACACTGGCACTTTCACAACAGGAGAGAGGAAAAAAAAAAAAAGAGGATGTTTTTAATCCATTAGACTGCTGCTGATTCAGTAATAATAAACATAAGTCTGTTTCCTTGAATATTCTGTACACAGCAAACATTTGTGTAATGTGTCAGTTAAGTACGTGCACTGCAATGATCTCCCATTGAAGTATGTCTGCGTCAATAACAAATATATGAAAATGTGCCTTTGTGTGCGTTTTTGCATGCCTACATGAGCAAGAAAGAGAGCAAGAACTCAATTCCCAAGATCCTTAGTCATCCTCTGATCTTTATTTCTGAGGATGATCAAAGTACCAGCTCTTGAGAAGATGATTTCTCTCTGCTAGGCTAAAGATATTAAGGTCAGAAGATAGTGCGCTTCCCAACAGCCTGCTAGGAAGGAACGCTGTAAAAGTTTGGGATGTTTGCAGGCAGGGAGAGGGGAGTTTGTTGCTGTTGTTGCTGCTGCTTTTGCTGTGCCTCTTGCTGTGTTACAGACATCTTGACTGGCCTCACTGATTTAATGATGAGTGTTTGTTGGCCTGCAAAATGCAAACACATTGTAAGACTGTTTGTATGCTAGCTAAACTTTTGCAGACAGTTTACATGCTAGAATGCGTTCTTTGCACACATTGATCTGTATTCCCAAAGTGTATCTTCCTCTCTCAATGCAGACTTTCTTTCGCTCTTATTTCACCTTAATGTTGCAAAACACATTAACATTGCATAACTTCTGATCATATGAGTAGCGTAAGGTCATTTACATGACAGCTAGGCTACTTTACCGTTTGTTGAAGAACTGCAACTGCATTCAGAAACAAAATGGAGAGGACAGTTGTACAGAAAGGTCAATGTTTCATTTTGAAACAGTTCTTACGTTTCAGTATTAACCTCTTTTTTTTTTTTGAAAGAGCTAAATAAGGCCAACACTAAATGCTTTATTTCAGATAAAACATTTCAGATCAAAGAAAATTGAAATATTATATGTTTTCCATTTTTCTTCCGCTCTCCCAAAATCCCATCCCTCCTTTTCTCCAGCTCAGTCATGGCCTGAAACATTTATAAATTACACAACTGCGTCTCACAGATTCACAGAAGGGGAAGCACTTCGGGACTTTGCTGAATCATGACTTATATTTATCACTGGTATTAAAGTGTCAATACATAGGATAACATAAAATTTGAAAGTTTAAACTGAAATACATGTGGTAGCTGATATTGTATCATTACAGTGTATTGATGTAAAATTGGGAGTGACCAGATACAAAAAGAAAGACAAGGGAAAAAAACCTGCTAATTTTTGTTGCTATGTTTCTTCAGAATTTTTTTTACCTCCTCTATTTTTAATAAAATCTGATCCACACTTAGAGTGGTGATCTGTGTCTTGTATCTCAGTCTCAGGCTAGATGAGAGCTCCAGGACTAGACTACTTCTAGCTGAAGGCTTTTAACATTAGATCTGACTGTGCCATTGTTCAATCCATTACCACTCTGTGTTTTGCCTCAGTTCTTTGAGTCAAGTAAAGTAGGAATGTAGATCTGAATCTGGATCCAGAGCTTTAATACCAGCCTATCTGTATTTTGACATTTTCTGAAGCTACCCCCCCACCAAAACAATTAATAAAACACGAAGAGTTAAATTCTAGCCCTGCTGAAGTTGATGGTGAAACTCTCACAGACTTTAGTGGAGCCTGAACTTCATTTAAAATATTTATGTTCTGGCAATCAACCAAAACCTCTTCCCAGTAGCCTGAGAAGCCATATCTCCCTCTATCTCAGTTTATGTTTCCATCGATGCTTTGCCCAATAATGCATCTCACCCAGACATAGCATGCAACTCCAGTTAATGTTATGTTTCTCACTCCTGCCATTCATCCATTAGTGGCTGCAGTTTCCATTGCCTCCTCCCACAAACAATTTCTACCTTCCTTCCCTCTGTGGCACTTCCTATGGCAGAAAAGAACACATCAGACCCAGTCTCCTCTTCCAGCTCTCTCCTCAGGACTCCTTTTTTTGGTCTGCTGTCTCTTGAAATTCATTTTTTTCCCTCATTTAGAATATTACTCATAAACTTTAATTACTGAAATATGTTCATGAATAAACAAAAAGCAATGAGTTAAAAATGCAGTAAGGAAGTTTCAGGTTAGATGCTAGGGAAAAATAGTAATCTGGAAATGGCTGACATAAATTGTCTCATAAATATTTGGGAGGCATTTTCTACTTCCAGATGTCATTGACTCTGCTGAGAGACCTCTGGGCTAAGCTTTACATTGCAAGATGAGCCTCAGTCATACCAAAAATAAAAGAGGGGAGGCACATGTAAAGAGGGGACAACATTGTCCTGCCTGTGCCAACGCACAGAGCCACACAGGAGGCAACGTGCTGCGCGCCCTGAAGGTGTGCAGGAGTGTCATGCTGCCATCATGTCCCCGGCAGCATGGGGGGCTTCCAGGAGAGCGATCAGCTCTGCATACCCCCATCTCTTCGAAATCCTGCTGACCTTAAGGCAACCCTTACAGTATATTTCCTAGACATTGTTTAGGATTGGCGCAGAAGGTTTGCATGTGTTTCACGGAAGGCGTATGAGTTTGGGAGACCAGGCACAAGCCGAGATGGGAATTTCCGTGCAGCCCAGCAATCCTGCGACTTTTTGTAACTTATGCATTGTCTGTCTTCAGCCAGCTGGACAGCAGTCCCGGCTCCTTGGCACTTATGGCACATTTTTCCAGTAAGCTCTAATAAAATGCTTCCTATCATCCCATTTCATTGGAATGAGGAGGGTTCCCACAGAAAGTGTGCAAACTTGGCAAAACACAGTAAAGCCAATGTTATCCCAGCACAGCAAACATGAAATAAACCTTTCTTATCATGTAATAATCAAAGGGCTTTTCAGATGACTCTGACACTCCTTTTAGGTACTGTGGCATAATGTTAGGTGCCAGACTGCCACATTTATCCTCAGTTCTCCTCTGAACTGGAAATAAGGATAAAAACTTTAATGACACTGTCCTTAGACATGGCTTCGCAATATGCTACATGTCTAGACTGCTGTAAAATTAGGAGGATTTTGTTTGAATGACTTGTTTATATGACTCCCATAATAAATAGCCTGAGTCTCTCTGGTTCTATTAAAAACACATTGGAGCAAATTCTATGCCTGATTACACCACTGCAAGTCCACCATCAACTATCAGGAGTTACTGCTTGAGAACAGAATATGTTTTGCCATATTTGTAGTCATTGCACTGATAAATATGACTCCAGGATGTTGTATGCATTGGAGTATCAAGGGGTGTAAAGCTGGAGGAAGCCTAAGGCTTTTAAACTAAGAGGAGAGAATTAAATCAGCTTTTGACTTCATATAGTCCTATACTTCATCTGCAATAGAGGCGATGCACAGGAAATGCAGAATATCACTCGGCACTGGTGAGGCCGCACCTCGAATACTGTGTTCAGTTTTGGGCCCCTCACTACAAGAAGGACGTTGAGGTGCTGGAGCGTGTCCAGAGAAGGGCAACGAGGCTGGTGAAGGGTCTGGAGGACAAGTCTGATGAGGAGCGGCTGAGGGAACTGGGGTTGTTTAGCCTGGAGAAGAGGAGGCTGAGGGGAGACCTCATCGCTCTCTACAACTACCTGAAAGGAGGTTGTAGCGAGGTGGGTGT
>NW_008794211.1:3526016-3531880 GCF_000699145.1 Aptenodytes forsteri | reverse complement strand
ATTTAAAAGACGTGTAGATGAGGCGCTTAGGGACATGGTTTAGTGGGCATGGTGGTGTTGGGTTGACGGTTGGACTCGATGATCTTAGAGGTCTTTTCCAACCTTAATGATTCTATGATTCTAATATTAAAAGATTCAGCAACCAGTGCCTGGCCCAAAGGAGAACAAAAGGAGACGTCATTCCCAAAAATTGATGTGTTTGAGACTTCAACCTAAGGAGAAGCAGGTCTTGCAGAAGACCTGTGTCATACTGAAGAAGATGGATGATTCATTGGAGAAAATTTGGTATTTCTTATGATGTTTTCTCTGTAATCCTTTTGTTCTAAGCTTTGGCTGCCCTGCCCTGGCTGTATTCAGTCTTACTCAGTCTTTCAAGTTAAGCAGCTCAGATCTGTCTGGTCCTTGGATGGGAGAGTGGTTGGATGTCCCATTTACAAAAGTCACAGGCCAAGAAGATACAGCTGAAGAGTTGGTGGCTGAGTGTGAAGGAGCTGGGAAACTGTTCAGCCCCACTGACCCAGCCTTGTTTAAGCAGACAGCCAACTTCTACTTTAATATTTACTTCCACGTGAGGGGATTTTCCCCGAAGCTGTGTACTCAGAGCTGTGGGGGTCTCTATGCCCCTGTGTATTCATGCCAGGCCCTGTGCACTCTGAGACAGCTTCTGCTGTGCACAGGGAGATGCCCAGAAGAATTTAACTCTAAATCACTACCTTTTACAGGCTGAGGTCAAAATCACATGATTTTTCTTTCCCTGTGCCATGATCAAGTTCCTTTGGAGTGGCTGACTCAAACACCCGAGGCTGTCACGAGCCGACAGGTTTCTGCGCCATGAGGCTCATCCCCAGGGCTCCAGGGGGGCTGCTGAGGAGCTGGTGGAGGTGTTGCCTTCAGACAGCAACAGTTTTGCCCTAGCATCACCCAAGCAGTTGCAGCTGTGGGTTTCCAGCAGCTGCTGGCACCCCAGCTTTGCCCCCAGCTGCAGAGAACAGCTGCAGTATCTGCAGAGAATGAGGAGGTAAACAAGGCTGAGGAAGAAAACCAGCTTGAGAAGCTGCTTCAAAAAGGGACTTTTCCTGAGCTTGAAAAACACAACTTGCTGAACTTGACAAAGATGCACACTGGGTTGAGGAAAGAAACCTCAGTTGGTGGCAAAAGATTGTGTTCCAGATGCAAGATGACGAACTGTCACTGCAGAGGGTCAGGATGACACAGGCCACCTTCCAGGAAATCTGCAGGAAGCACAGCACCGAGCTGCAAAGGCAACACAGTAGAGGCAGCACAGTAATAGGAAAACTCTCTTATCTCTTCAAAATCATGAAGCCATCATCATCCTGCCTCCTGCTAACCAGGTCATCTCGGGTAGGTTGCCTGTGAGGCCACCAGGATAAAAGCATACCAAGGGAGATCTCTCCTTTGCATATGGAGGCCCATTTGCTGCTATAGCAGATATGCTAACATTATGGCCAGGTGGTCTGGAAATGTGTCCAGCGCTAAGATCCTTGGGAATTCCCATCTCTTTTTTTCTGATGAAAAAAGCCCAGTGTGTGGCTGACAACAGTGCAGCAATCTACAAAGGCTTCTTCTTGCTGTTCTCTGGTCAGTGGAAACACTTGCAGAAACGATGGCCATGATGGCACTGTCTTGAACTTGGTATGGTGCAGGCACTCGGTAGGTGCCCAGCGCTGCCCGTGAGCCTGTCCCTGCCCTGAACCCAGCACCTTTGGTGCGTGTCCAGAGCGTGAAGCGACTGTGCTTTTGACCCGGAGGAGTGCTGGCACACCTGCTGACATGCCAAATTGAGCGTGACAGTGCATATTAAGCCCATCTGCATGGCTTCAGTCAAGTTTCTCTCTCATCAAGGAGCTGGTAACTAACCCCTAAGTGTGCACAGGGAGCAAGTTTCCTAAATGGTCCTCTCCTATGCAGTAGTTGAAGTTGGGAACTGAGAGAAGAAGCCGCCATTGCTCTGATACTGGTTGCCATCACCTGACTCAAGCATTTCAGGGGAGGCCAGCTGTTTAGGTCAGCCACCTTCACTAGCTGGTATGTCAAGTGGAACGGATGGCATGTCTAGGTGGTACGGAGGTGTGCGCTTAGTCATAGGACTAGCGTACTGCTCCACTCTGTTGACCATGCTCCTTCACAGGCACTCATCTTTGGCTTTGCATGTGAGAGTACGAGTCAGGAAGCTAACATGAGCTGGAGAATTAAAAAAAGACTGCCCTTGCAGGTGCACTTTTGTAATCCTGGTACAACCAGAGAGTGCCAAACAGTACAGCATTTAGCAGAGACATCCATTTGGAGCCAGGTAGCATGCCTCATGCATTCTAGGCATGGGATCTACGGCAAGTGTTTTCCTAACTGAAGCATGCTCTAATGCTTCAGTGAGGATATCAAGAATGTGGGAAGGAGAGAAACTGGACTGATGGCTGCAAATTTTCTACTGAAAGAGAAGTTTATCTTAATGATAGTAAAGGCCTGGGAGCAGATTACAGCCTTGGGGGGATCTGGTACATAACAGTGACACCCAATGTTTTTTGCATTAACCACAGCTTTTTGAGGAGGTCAGCTTTTCATTCTAGTATTCTGTATCTGGATACTTCAGGGCACTTATACTCCGCTTAATTTTGCACACCTAATTTAGTCACCAACATGACAAGTCTATCTCCCCAGACTATCTTTACCATTAACGGAGAGACAGACTGGTTCTTCTAGAACAGTTTAGAGCACAAGTTTACCTTGGGTACCTCTGAATCCCTCTGAGGTACCTCCTAACTCTAGATGGAGCCTTGTAACCTCATAAATTAGGGATTTGAGTCGGTCTCTAAATTTATGTGCTGTAAATAAGCCCCTCTAGGCCCATTTCAAACCCACTTCATAGATTTCACTGGAGTTACTCCGTATTTACATCACTCTTTGCAAGATCAGAATTTGACATAGCTCTCATCTTCACTCCGGCACCTCTCGGTCTTCATCAGGAGGCTGCTGGTGGGTTTGGGTTTTGTTTTAATTTCGGTGCACTCATTTGCTAGTTTTCGGTTTGAATGGATGTGAGTGTTGGCTTCTCTGAGATATCTGAGAAGCTTCTCCATCAGTGGGGGCAGCCTCAGCAGATTCTGCACTTTGCTTTCGCTTCCCATCCCCATGCCTCAGTGCAGCACCAAGCCAATTATATGAATTCATCGCATCACATTTACTGAGGCAACTGCACAGCAATTACATTAATCCTGAAATCCCCTTGGTGGCGTAAACATATTTAAAACGCATTTATGCTGTGCTACATGGCTATATTTATATAGTCTGATTAGTTCTCCAGGTCCACTCTCAGGAGCAATAGACACACTAGGGGAAAGAGGGAAATTTAAGCACAGCTGAAGTGAGACATGCCTTGATATGCACACACATTGCCACATGCACCTCTGCTACAAGCTCACCCAAGCTAATGGACTTACCTCAAAACCACGTTGCAAGTGAGGAAAGCTTGGCTCTGTACAAGGTGAAGTTGGCAGCCCCAGAGGGATTTACTCTGTCACAGTAATGCCCTTCTGCCAGACAGCTGGCCTGTGTGAACGCAAGGTTGGTTTGCTTCTGGTCATGCACCATCAGGAGACAAACATGCAGCTCTACTAGCTGCAAGTGGGTGCCTGGAGGCCCAGGGTCCTGGGCAGGGTGGCTGCCCCAAGAGCGGTACACATTGAGGCTCTGAGTTCAACCAGCAACCACCAAATCACGGCTTGAATCCTCAGCTTTTAGAGGAGGAAAGATGAGTACTGCCATGCTGCTGGTGCCCATTTGACTCTCCCAGCTGTTGGAGAGGCATTCATATAATCGTAGGATATAGGTAGGTGGGTGCCCCCAGATTTTCCGTAGCTCCATATCGGCATCTCCCTAGGCATTATTCGTAATACACAGAGAGGTTCAGAAGTTCTGCACTCTTTCTGCGCTCCTTCCCATGACATATTTATGCAAAATCTCCCTAAAATGAATGGATGCAGAGAGAAATGGCCCTCCTGGAGCATGTTAAAACAGTGAGAAGCAAGCAATAACTGGTGATGAACATCCAGCTAACCCCAGAGACATGCCTGGATACCCACAACTCCTTCTCCATGAGAACAAATACTGCAAGTGTCAACTGATACTGCATTTAGTGCCAACATTAATCACAGAAACAATCAGTAGTTGTTAGTAATGACACCTATTTCAAATAAAGATTTTGAACACAGACTGAAGTGATTTCTGTGAATTTATTAGAATGTGGATCAGTGATCATCTTAATGGAGCTGACAAACTAGGAAAACTGGATTACTCCAAATTTCTTCAAAAAATTCATTGGTTAAATGCAGATGTCAGAACTTATAGGATTGGCTATCTGGTGGGCTTTCACAATAAGATGTGAATTAGTCATGGAAAAAACGTCCAGTAAAACTGTTTTTCTTAAAATAATTATTAGTTTGTAATGCAGTGTATGCCAAGTAATCAGTGAGTTTTATGGTAAGCTTGAAAACCCATAGTAGTGTAAGAAGTCTGCTCCTTTGTGGACAGTGCCATTATTATCACACTGCAAATCATTACACTGCAGACACTTGCAAAAATCAGCAAGAAATTATGACTAAGACACTGAATGATATCTGGGAGACTTGGCATTTCCTCCTCATTCAGCCACAGGCTTTCTGTGTGACCTAAAAAACATTATTGATTTTTTTATTGCCACAGTTTTCCCTCAGTAAAATGGAGATAACATTATTTCCTTTCTTTCCAACTTCTTTTTTGCCTTTCTTTTCTATTTAGATTGGAAACTTCTTTAAACTGGGAATATCTCTAACCGTGTATTCATCACAACAAGCAAGGGAGCTCTAGCAACCACAGTAGAAATAGCAAAATGAAGAAACAAACAAGAAGGAGGTGAAAAAACCAGGATGACTGTAAACAAGGAAGAATGAAAAAGTGTCCTGAGTTTAAAAAAAAAAAAAAGAGAGAGGTAAGGGAAGTAAAAGGGAAGCATGAGTTAGACAAATTGAAGAAACAAAAGACAGAAAGCAGACAAAAAAAGAAAAATCAACAGGGCAAAACCCCAGAATCAGAAAAACAGAGTAAGGAGGAAGAAACAAGGGGAGCAAGACAGAAGACTCAAGGCACTGGAGACTAGAAAAAGGAGGGAAGGCACAAATACAGTGTTAAACATATTTTAAGTATGGTCTTAGACCACACTAAAATCCTAATAACAAGGGAGAAAATTCAGTAGAGACTGACCTCTTGGTTTGGGTCCCCTCTTGCATACTCTGAATATCTAGAACATCAGTGAGTCAGTTGCAGTTTGGGTGTCTGGGAATATAGGGTTGGGCCCTTACGGTGCACTTGGGAAAAACACACAGAACCATGCCCAGAGCAATCTGGTGGAGGAGTGGTGTGATGTTCAGCATTGCCTGGGGAAAGAACAATTTCTTGCAGATCACTGAAAATCAAAAGTGCTTTCCAGGAAGCAAAAACCTGGCCATCGAAAAAGAACACAATCATGCATGAATGATAAGCAAATATAATTCACTTTCAGACACGTAGCTTTGAGTCACAGAGGAGAGCATGCACTCTGTCTATTCTGTGACTCAAAATACTATGGGGTTTTTGCAATGTGACAGAAAGTCTTGTGTCCATCTTGCACATCACCTTTCCCATGAGGTTTCAAACAAGTTAGACCTATTCCTCTGATGGCAAACCCAGTCCAGATAAGGGCCAGATATTTTTAAAACTCAAATCATGTTGCTCTTGTGATTTTGCTCTTGGGGCCTGTGCCTTTCTCTCTTGAGGAGTGGTAAAAGGGACCAACAATGTACGGGGGGGGGGGGGGGGGGTGGTTAATAAAAAGG
>NW_008794211.1:3478789-3525691 GCF_000699145.1 Aptenodytes forsteri | reverse complement strand
GGGGGGGGGGGGGGGGGGGGGGGGGGGGGGGGGGGGGGGGGGGGGGGGGGGGGGGGGGGGGGGGGGGGGGGGGGGGGGGGGGGGGGGGGGGGGGGGGGGGGGGGGGGGGGGGGGGGGGGGGGGGGGGGGGGGGGGGTTTTTTTTAAATGAAAGAGAGAGAGGGATGGAGGAAGACCAAGATTGCTTAACAGCAAGGATGCACCAAGAACAGCTCAGGAAATCCCCAATCCCATGTTCCCATCTCTTATTTTACATCAGAAGCTTTGCATTCCAGCATGCTGGAGCTTGGAACTGTGTGTTACATAGATGCCCTTTCCCAGACAAGTTAAAAGAACAACAAGGGAAACAGGCCCCAGTAGCTGTGATTGTTTATGTTTAATTTTTGACCAATTCACGTCTAAAATAAATACAACAGCAATACTATATTTACAGACCACAAGTGCCAGTACTGTCTCATGAATGAATCCAATGACACTTCTTCGCAAGACTGAAGTATTTGTTCCACGTACATACACTTTAAACACCACATATATTAAGAAACACTTTCCTACAAAGCAGAACAAAGGAATCATGAAATCCATCAAATGAAGCATAGCTGGATCGTGCCCATGAAGAGTTCAGCACAAGGAATTCTTGTGGCTTGACGTGTTACTGAAATAAAATCTTCTCTGCCTCTGGAAGAGCTTTATCACTCAGCTATACTAAGACTTGTAAAATACTCATTCATCTATCACCTTTTCTTAACTGAAATATTGTGGCCCTTTTTTGCATCTCGATACATCGGCAAAATCTCCAAAGAACAGATCACAAATATCTTCCATATTAATGTAAGAGAAAGGTTATTTTTGAGTTTGAAAATGGGAGCAATGTAGGAGATATGACTTTCTGAGGAAGGAAGCAGTCACACTAGAGTGAGTATTTTTATCCTGATGTACCACAGAATAGAAGTACCAGTAATAGCCAAATCACTTTTCAACCTCATTTCTATTGTAATCACAATTAAGGTAAATTGATGTAACTGAGGTTTCAGCCATTCTGAATGGTGCTTAAACAAAGTTTTATAGCAATGTAAGTAGACTGGCTTTAAGTAAATCTAATTACACCTCTGATAGTTTTTAAGCATAAACAAGTCCTTGGTGATGACAGTAGTGAATCTCCCTCTCAGTTATGCTAGTGAGCACCACTACTGCAGTAAGGAGCTGCCCACTCCTGAGTCAACATGCCAGCCTGTCTCTGTGCTGGAGGAATAATCCATGAAGCTGAGGTTGCAGTTGGAGGCCAAGATGTTTCCCTCAAGGCTCTGGAGAGGTGTGATGTTCCACTGAAATGCTGGGAAATGGCCACACGATAAAGACTTCTGCTTCATAGAAAGGGCTAAATCCAGCATGGGTGTCTGAGATACATCTCTGCTTGACTTCCATATAGCAAATATTTAAAGCTGGTGCTGAGATGTCTCTTCCTAAATGTGGTTTCCACTTGAGAGGTGTTTTACTTATTTTTCCTCTCAGTTTATCATGCTTCATATTTTGGGGGTGAATCACTGACATCCAGCAAAGTACAATTTTTACTAGCATTGCCTGAACCTCAGATTGTCAGTTCAGGTCCACATGCTTGAGCAGGCACAAACAGTCTTCTAAGAGATAATGCTCAGACTCAGAACTCATCAGACAATAATCTCCTGACTTGTGCAAATAAAATGTATTCAAATATGGATAAATAACATGTATACACATTCTCATTATTGCAGACTGGGAGTTTTTGTTTAAGACTGCAACCCAAAATGTACAGGGAGAGACTATGCTTTGGAAGGGCAGTAAACAGTTTGGCAATCCACTTGGCATCAACTTTCAGACTGACAAAGCTTCAAATTACTGGTCTTCTCTACACGCCATTGGAGAGGGAGAAATGATCAATGATGTGGTTATATTCCTTCTGAAGACTGGAGGACATGTGCACAGATTTGGCCACAGACCATTTTGTGTGAGAGAGGTGCTTATAAATCACCCAGGGTTGCTTCCCATAGACCAGAGAGGGACAGCTTTTCTGAAAAACAGAAAGTTAGGTGAACATTAGGCTCTCAGTGAGCTCATTTCCAGACCTGCAGGACCATATAGCAATGCATGCCCTTATAAGTGAAATATTTAGCAGTAAGGGAGCCAACCAGGTCACATGGCCTCAGAAGAAAGGTCCCAGTCAGGTTTCTGAAGGAATGTCAAAGTCTTAGAGAAAGGGCTGGGAGCTAGGAAAGATGCTTGAGGCTAATCACTACAGCTGTGGGAGAGAGTATTAAAATGTACAGGAACAGGTACCAATTAATGTTTGGCAAGAAAGCAGAAAAGCCTCAGGAAGATGCCAGAGGATTTCATCAGGATAAACTTGAACAAGAACTAAAAAGTCCAAAAGCACCAGATGGCATTTCCAGAGGTACTCCCCGTTACAGGCAAAGATAATGTTCATTGTCTTGCACGTGGGAGAGGAGACAAAACTGTACTACAATTTTCTGGGAAGAGAAGACAATTCTCCCATACCCTTCTGATGAGAAAGAAGGTAAATCCATGACGTGTGAGTGAAGTGTGAAGTTCTGCAAGCTTCCCTTTGAGTTTCACAATGAAATGAGTATTTCCGGAGTCCCAGCTTTGCAAAAATACTCTTAAAAGCTTGTCTCTAATGACTACTTGTCACAAATAGATAGAGCAGCTATATACCAAGTTAAAAAGCTCTCCCATAACCTAAAGGACAAGTGAGCGCACTGCAGTGATACTTAAATTACATTGCAGTAAGCTACCTGGATTCAGCAGGGTTGGAACTGACCTGGTTGACCTGAGCTGATTACACATAGCCAGCTGGTTTCCCACTCCATCCCACGTTGCCCATACAAGATTTTCCATTGCCTAGGTAAAATTGTGCCTCCCATTATCCTAAATAATGATAGCTGGCTGCATGTGGAGCCCTCAACATGACATGGCACACAGTGTCATCTGGATCAGACAATGTTATCAACAGTCCTAAAATATGACTTAAAGCAGAAGCACTAACAGTCTGGAGACAGAGTGCTTAGGTGGGAGGTTTTAGAGCAACTCCCTAGACTGATCCAGTATGACTACAGTAGTAAATTATAGAGTGTCAGTGCCATGGACGTGGGTGTTGGGACATGGTCATGCTATTAAACTGTTAGAAAGGTCCCTGGCACAATTTTAGCCCAGGCTTGCTAGCATGGCTCAGGAGTCAGTGTGGGTCATAGCCCAAGTGCTCTCAGCCCCTGCTCCAGGGAATGGGAGCATGCAACAGGGTGGCCCTGGCCAAGAAGGTGCCACAGAGCTGGAGAGTACTCCAGCGCTGCTCCACTCTTGGGTACAGATGTGGCTGTTTGGTCCTTCTTGAGGCTTCTACATCTCCTGTGTCTCGGGTGCTAAGTCTTCACTCTGTGTGTGAGAAAAGGGCTTAAAGGCTTTTGATTCATCTTAATGAGGTACAGATTTATTGAAAAAAAGTCTTTAAAAGTTTTGAAAGAGAGAAAACATTGTTTCCTGCCTGCTTTAGCCTCAAGTCCTTATAGGATGAAAGGTGCATTTATGCTGTATTAGATATGGGAGCAACATGTAGATAAGAGATCTGTGTCTCTTCCAAGACAAAAATGTGCTGGCTTCAGCCCTGTACATTTTAGCTCTTACGGTAGATCAAAAGTAACTTAAAGTAGGGCCAATGGCTTTCCAACAGCACAGACCAAACCTCCAGACTCTTTTTATTAGTCCAACAGTTCTGAGCCACTTCAGGCCAAAGAGACACCAAGACCATCTTGTCTCTACAGCAGGCTTGGGGAGAAGCAACTTCTTACCTAACCTAATGGGAGGCAACTTTTCACAGCTATGCACTGAAGCTGTACTCAGATTTCAGGGATTTGCTTATCACTTCATGTGATAAGTGAAGTACACAAAAGGATCAGATGCTCTTGGTGAACCAGGTTCCTGTTTTGAAAGAAAGAGGAAAGTACACAGCAAGACATAGATAACTTATCTGTGTTTGTAACAAATTTTCTTTTTTTCTTTTATACTATATGAGCAATAAAAAACTATTTACAAGGCACACAAACTTCAGTTTATAGCTAGAAAGATGTTTCTCTCTGTCTGCGTTGTCTCTGCAAGTGTCAAAACAGACTTGTATTTCATACCAATAAAACATGAATTTCATGCCAAGAACAGCAAGAAACAAAACAAAATGAAGCTATTTCCTCAGAAAAAAAAAAAAAATCTGACTCTTACAAATCTGCCTCTGATCCTGTAATTGGGCTGGTGGGAGCAGACACCATGGAAACCCATATAGCAGCCTGCCTGTGCAGATCCGTTCCAGTAGGCCCCCCTGTAGTCTCCAAACCATACTGGGAGGGTGCTTCTTTCCCCCGATTAGTTCCTTACTTCTCAAGTGTTCCAGTCAATTTCAGAGGGTGAAGGGTTGTGAATTTAGCCTAGAGTGTGAAATCCAGAGTTATTGCTAGAGCTGGTTAAAAATTTTTTCAATGGAATGCCTTTTTTCCATCAGAAAATGCCATTTTGTCAAACCAAAACTGCTCTCTGAGGCATGTTGATTTTCACAACCTTTTGTTTTGGGGAAAAAAATTGGGAAGAAGTATTGTGAGAAGGTCAAAATATTCCATTTCAACATTTTTGGAATGGAAGCTAAGGGGGAGGAGGTGTTTTTTCAAAGCTACTTTTAGTTTCAAACTGTAATTTGCTTCTATCACAGAAAGAAAAGTATTGTGATACAAGGATTTTTTTCACTCATAGCAATTCATTTGTTTTCATTCTGATTCAGAGCAAAGTAAATGTTACTTTCCTAGAACTCCTTTGGAAATGGAATTTCTTGTACTTTCATAGCATTAGTTAGGGCTATATTATACTTGTGAATATATTGGAGATGCATTTTATCCATCAATCTTTGCAGCAAGTGCTTAGATGGTTATTTGATCCTAGCAATTTTCTCAGTTAAATGAAAACCAACATTCATACAAACAACACTTGGCTTGAATAAATGGTCACAGATAGTGAACAATGAAGACATAAAACAGGCAAATGTGACAGCTGATTGTGATTTGTCATAGTATTCTTGTACAGATTTTTAACCAGTCAGATTTCATGCTTGTTAACTCTGAAATGAAGATAAGTAGTAGATCTTAATATATTTTGAGTAATGTTTTTAAATGTGGCCCTGCTTCAGCTAGAAAACTAAACTTATCTCTAAGTTCATCCCAGTTCAATTAGAAAGTGCTTAATTAAACCAGGTCTAATTTTTCTTAGGTGATAATCAAATATTTTGTCTTGCTTGTATTTCCTTAGTGCACTCATTTTATTTTAATCATTTGATGTACTAAGTCTGGTAAATCACACACAGCACATAGGTCCGTCACAAATGAATAAAAGGATTAAACACTCAGTTTTTTCTCTGTGCTTAGCTCTGAAATAACACCTTACAGAGATCTCCTTATATTTGTACTTTTCTAGCTATACTCCATACCTTGATCAGTTAAATAATCCAGAACTGTGTGCTAACTTACACCACATTTGCACATCTAAAAGGGTGTTGAAAAACTAAGGGATCAAAGATGTTACAGCATATTGTGGATCTAAAACAAAGAGTAGCACTATTTGTTTGATCCTGTTAAATTTCTAAAAATATCTTCCTCTTTAATAAGAGAGTAGGGTGACTCATAGGAATCTAGAAACTTGGCCTCGGTAGAGACGTATCGCCAGCACCTTGTGGGCAGAACAGACACGTCCAACGCTCCCAGAGAGGAGGTGCCGTCACCACGAGGAACAGCCTCCCCGTCCACCGCTCCTGCTTGCCCAGTACAAGTCAACAACTTCCAGGCCTGCCAAGTTAGTCCCCCAAAATCACGAGAGTGGCTTAAAAACTTCAGGGTCCTAAAAAATTATGAATGTCAGGTCCTTTTTTATTGCGTTTGGACCTTTGAATGTTTTGGTTTCATGTTCTGAAGACATGTCTGCCACCTTAAAGCCCCGAAACTTAATTCTTAAAGGCAGGCTGAGATTTCCAGTTACTCACCTGATGCCAACAGATGGGATTTTGATGTGGGAGGAAAGAGCATCGGAAAACATCAAACATACCCACTTCATCAGACCTACCCAGGCTGCATCATTTGCAGATGCAGAGGTGGTGAATCCTGTCATATGTACCTTGGAAAAGAAGAGCAGTAAATCTTGACTGTGATCAGCAAAGTATTATTCTTTCTTAAGGGAGTAACACTAGATCTTCAGCTAGTATAAGGTATCCTGAGCATAGCTAGTCCTTAAAGGTTATGAAGACAAAAAATGAGAACATTATAATTCAACCCAACTGAAGCAGGACTGGGCCCTAAATACATCTACATTATTTGGCCTTTCATTTTCATGTGTGTACACTAAACAGTAAGAAAACAGATCAAATCCAAAGTGTGTGTATCAATGGATGAATTAGAATATCCACGTGTACATATAAATTCAGTACGCCAATTTATAGGAAGTTTATGTGTGTATGTCCTTTTTGGAAGTATTCACAGGATGAAATAATCAACTATTGTAGTTACAGAAAACTCACTTCTTTATAGTATGAACTGTGTTACAGTTTTTAAAAAGCATAATGTGAGGTTCTGTCTTCATCAGGCATTTATAGAGACAATAAAAACTACAGAAAAAAAGTTTTACTCAGAGCTTAAACACACACTCCCTGGCCCTTTCAGGTTGCTTTCAGCATCTTCTTGCTCTTACTGTCACTACACCCTCCTATTCCCTCTTCCTGTGGCAGGGGATCACCACAAATTCCCTGTTTATACTTCCATTTCATTCCTACCGCAGAAAACCACTTCTTCACCCCTCCTTAGTTTAGCTAGAATCAGAATGTGGACATTGTTCAGAGGTGCAAGTGTAGAGACGTAATCCTAGCAAGCAGCAAGGGGTCCAAATAAATTGTAGTTGCTTTGTCTGACAATTTCCTGGACTCAGATGTTAGTTCCTCAGGTGACCTGCAATTTTTTTTCTTTCTTTGCTTGTTTTTGATTTAGAAGAGTGGGCTAGAGTGACCCTTTCTCTCCCTTTTTTATATGGCCTATTGCCATTTGGATTCCTATACAATAGATCAAGTTCTGGGCTCTGTTAGAAATTATATTTTCTAAATAACATTGTCTCTTCTGACTCAACCATCTATGTCAAATGCACAGCCCCAGTGGGCTGCTGCAGTTAAATGGAGAAGATGGTGGTGTCAATTGCTTGAGATGTTCTACCTTATTTACAAGGAATGTGCTTTTTCAAAAATTTTTTCTCTGAACAGAGCAGGGATTAAAATAAAAATAATAATAAAAAAAGGAAGCCTCTCAGAGGCTGTGTAGACATGCCTTCGATCAGATGCGGACAGGCTGCTCCACACAGGCTCCGAGGCAGCTGGACCCCGGCCAGATGAGCGCAATAGCATCTTCTGAGGGGCGGCACAGACGAGCTCAGGCTCTCCTCCCGGGCTGGCTCGGCGCCCAGGTGGAATGGCACCAGCCAGGGGCACTGGGCTGTGTAGACGTGCCCAGAGTCTCCTCCTGCCATTCAGGTTTCTTTTCCAGTCAGTGTTTTGCCCCAGGCACTCTCTGATTTTCTCAGGACATGCTCACAGTGCTGCTCTGTGTCCTTGGTACTTCTGTCTCTCTGAGACGCTCCTCAGCAGCTCCGGCAAACACTGGCACACACAGCTGCATCCATCCGTGCCGCTGCTTCGTTTCCCGGTGATGCCTCTGAGCTGCAGCGAGAGCAGGGCTTGCAGACGGTGCTCTCCTCCCTTCCCTCTGTTTCCAAAGAGAGTGATTACCCTCTCCCTCGTTAGGCCCCAATGGAAGAGTCGCTTGTACACACACCCACTTAACAAGGCCTGACCCAGCTCGCTATAGCAATAATAACTGACACAGCTGTGAAGTACCTTTTATTCCCCATGTGCTTACTGCTCCCAGCTCATCATCTGGATCCTCTTTTATTAGATGCTCCTGACCCAAGTCCTGGGTCCTCTTGTCATGTTAACAGGGGTCTGTGTGAGATGAGCTGACTTTTGGGAAGCACCTGTAGGGGATACAGGTAGAGGACCCCTGAAATGTAGCCAGGACTCTATCAGCTGCCTAATGATAAGATCAGTGGCAGTAGGTGAACCGAGGACAAGAAGTGGAAGGGAATTTTGCATTTAATTGAAACACTAGGGTTAAAAAACTTGGCCTATTTGTCTAAATGGGATTTATCCCACTGAAGACAACAACATATCTTTCTTAGACTGCTCATTTTCTTTGCAGTTGTTATAGGCCCACAGTGCAATTTAACGCACAAATTCATGTACTCATGACCTTTAGAAAAGGTACCACTTTCAGTCTCCTGCACTGAAGTCTCCCTTCCCCACCCACGCTCACATACAAGTCTTCTGCAAACAACGTGGCATGCAGCAGGAATCTTCTGATTGGTAGAAAGTTTTCCACAATTACATAAGTGCAGCCTGAGAGCTGATGCGGAGGTAGCTGAAAATGTGAGAGTGAGATTTACAGTAATATAATTAGATCACTTACAGTAAGAGGGAATGCTCTTTCCTGTGTTAGGACGAATGCCATAGGAGCCTCCCGCTACTCCTCCCTGAGTCATCTTTCCAGAGGCACTTCTGAGAGCCAGCCACCCTCAGGTGTTGAGCAGTATTTGTTTGTGCTGTGGGTGAAAAAATGTGTACGCGCGCACACAACCCGAATTTGATTAAGCAAACAAGGGCAAAGAAACCAGAGGGCTGTGGTTTCTTTGAATGTCTGTCTGTCTGCTTGGTGACAGAGCCAATGCTTGCAGTCTCAGCCACAATACCTTGACTCATCATGCAGTCTAGAAGCAGTGCTCATCCCTGGAGGGGGTGGGAGCCGAACCACACACACGCACCAGAGAGCGGCTGGGAGAGCACTGACAGCCTTATCAGCCTTTCTCGAAGCTCCTCTTCCGTGCCCGTCCACACAGTGGTAAACCAGGAGTCCAAGATTTATCACAGTGGCATAAGCCAGTGCTTTAACTTTTGCCAGGTTAAATAACTTTGAAAGCACTGCTTTGGCCTAAGGACTGAAACGCATGGTTTGGAGCAGCCCTAAGTTCCCTTCCAGGCTCTGCCTGGGCAAGTCGTTTATCTTTGGTGTACCAGCAATAGAGTACTGCCTCTCAGTTCACAATAAATAATGGCTTGTGTGCATAATAAACCTTATCTACCCCCCAGGCACCTTGTGAGAATGGATGGATGTTTTTAAGGAGTTTTGTAAGGTGTCCATGAAAAGAGTTACAAGCGTGCAGTATGTAATTATTGCCCTTATCTTACACAACCACCCAGGTACTGAAGGAGCTCTGGTTTTATACACGCAAGGCAGTAAGGGCGCACTACAACACCAGACTTGCAGGAAGAAGAAGAGGTTCCACTCCATAGCAGCTCCAGGTGAGCCTCAGTACTTATTCCAAGTGGAGCTAGGTACGGGACTGATGTGATTTTTTTATTCTACATCAGCTGGGTGAATTATAGGTACTGGGTAAACTACAAAAGCCTGGAAGCAAGGACCAGAAGCCAAGACAGCTTTGTTCCACCTGACTGCTACAGCCACTGGGCTACAAAGTCATGCCTCTGCTTCTGCCCCGCTTTGGTCCTGTTAGCTCCTTTTGGCAATGCAGCACAGCTTTAATTTGACTGGTGGAAAGTGCCCCTAGCCATACTGAAGAGATTTAGCATGATGATGAAAGGCATCTGAAATCGCAGGTAAGATCCATAGAAATGGCCTTCGCTATTCACCTCTGAGTCATAAAGAGAAGCAACACGCTGCCAGGCTTGAGCACAGCTGCATATAGAGAGCAAGACAACTTTTGAGGCAAGTGCTATGTTCTGACATAACAGACTGACCTGACTCATTACAGGCTTGAGCTAAGCCTTGTTTTTTCAATTAGGAGATGCAGTTAGAGAATTACCTATAAGCACTAGCGAGGACAGCCACATGAAAGCCAGGTTCTTGTACCCACCGCAAGGGAGTTATATCCTCTGTAAGCAAAAAAAGCCCCCCAAAACCTTGGAGTGGGGCAACTACAGACCACGCCAACTGCCCTGTACTTTATATGACATGGGGCCCTATGTGTAAAATTCTGAGTAATCCTGACATGGGTGGTCAAGGGAGGTCATAGCAGATCTCTGGCTCCAAAGAGAGTGCTAACAGCTTCATAGCACCGAGGCATACACAAGAAGCTCAAGATTTTTTCAGTTTACATAAATGAGGTAAGAGGAAGAAGTAATATCCTCTTTATTTTATAGGTAAAAGAGCCAAAGATCACAAGCAACTTTCTGGACGTCATTCAGGAGCTTGTCACAGAGGCAAGACCTGACTAGTGCCTTTTTCCTCTCCTTGGGATACCTGTCCTGAGCTTTGAATATAAATGTGCTGATTCCTAAGCTAAAGTGGCCCAGTGACAGAAGTGCATCTGTGGACTACAAACTCAAAAGGAGAATGGGAGGGACGTATGCTCTGTGTGTGGGTGGGTGGGTGGGTGGGTGTGAGAGAGAGATGTGAAAGTGTCTATAGATAAAATGAGGATGTGAATTCCTATAGCTCGGAATAAGGAAACAACACTGATGCTTTCTCTGGGAGTGGTAAAGTGGTTTTTGCAGTGCTCATGTGTCAGCTTCTGTGTAAGTGAACTTCATCCCCTCCCTGCCTTCCCAGGTAAATTCCTGCTGCATTTGACAAAATGTGTAGTCCATAGAAAGAGGGGGAAATCCTTGTTATCGGCAAAATCTTAAGCAGTCACAGGATGATTACGTGAAAAAGCCCTTATACAGCCCCTGTGGGACAACCATTTTAACACTGAGCTTTTACTGCAGTTTTTATGGTTGGTCTTTCAGTAGATACATATGGCTCCATCAAAAAATACTAAATTTTTGATTATTCTTTAGACCTAGGGATCTCCCTAGGGGCTAAACTGTCATCCCACCTTTAAGATGGAGGCACATTTTCCTCATCAGTTCTGGTCTAGAGCCATGCTGCATGGTTGAGGGCAAAGCTCTTTGCAATAAGAGTGTAATTCTGCCATCCCACTTCAGAGGCTCCTGAGATCTTGCCCTGTCTATTCACAGCATACAGAGCCATGTCAATTTACAGACACAAAACCCCAAAATATTTGCTCTGAACATCTGAAAAGCAGTCTGAAACCACTCTCCCTAAGGCTAATGGCAATGAGATCCTTGATTTCAGTGGGAACAGGATCCATTTTAAGCAGGGCAACATGAAATTATGTGCAGTTTGAATGTTTAGGCTTTTCAAGTAGCTAATAGTCTCATGCACCTCATTTCACCATTATTTTAAGAATAAAGTACACTCCTGTTATCCTCAATATGGCAAAGTAGCTTGCCAAGGAGGGGCATATTCAAATACAGACAGAGTTTTAAATTAATGACTTTGCCCTTCACTGTTACAGTATAAACAGCTCAATATTAATGGAATGCTCTCATATTGATTTTGTTGTGTTTTATTTTATTTTATTGTACTGTATTTTATTTCTTTTGATTTATGTTTTTATTTTATTTTCATTTCTTCAGATTTTACTCTATTTCTACATGTTGCCAGGGAACAGAAGAGGAAGAAAGAGCAAGGGTCTGATTTGAAGCCACTGCAATCAGGGCAGCAGACTTTCCTTTGCTTCAGTCTTGGATCATACCTCAAGCAAGGTTGTGTGCTGGTAACCAATACTTTGAAAAGTTTTCATTTAATCCCTGACACAAAAACAGCCCTCTGTCGCCTTGTCAAAACCATAAAAAACACAGGCAATTCATACTGCTTAAGCACCGGAACATGTTATTAGGAAAAGCTATACCAACCACAATGATGCTCTGCATGCCAAAGGTTGGCTTTTCACTCAAGTCAGTGGTATTGGTGGTAAAATCCAAGCCCAAGCTGAGTGATTTTTCCAGAGAACTCAAAGACAAGTGTGTGGAATTCTTGTTTTTCACTGCAGATGTGGTCCGAGTGACAGACTCTATTATTTGCTGGGAAGTAGCATAGAAAGTAGGCTGCATTTTGTTGCCTTGATCCCAGCAGGCTAAATGGTGGCTTGTAGAGAAGGTCCAGTAGTTCTTAGAAGTGGGTCTGTCCTCTTTTAGGTAAGATGGTTGTGTTTTCTGAACTCTGGCAAAGAGCAGCTGATTTTGCAGAAGGGGAATATGCAGAGTGAAACCACTACAAACGCTGATCCTACCAGAAATAACCAGCTCTCCCTTCCCACTGTTTAGAAATGGAGAGTACAAAAATTCCAGTGATTCATTCTCTTATCTACCAGAATGGGGAAAAAAAAACCACCTAAATAAAAGTGAAATGTTTTACTCAGACATATGGCTTTACCTGAAATTCTGTTAACCTCTCACTTTGTGATAGTTTGTAGAAGACAACGGATCCTGAACTTTCATATTCAGTTCCTTCCTAAGAATTCCTCTGAAGCGTGTGGGCTGGCAGGCTCTCCCTGACCAACTTGGTCTCATGGGTTTCCAAATGATCTTCTCTCTAGATAAGACGACGACTTTGATGGCTTATCCTGTCTGGGTTTTTTTCTTGAGAAGAGACCCGTCTGGCAGAGTGAGCCCTCCTTTTGCTTCCCCCTTATGGCCTCAGCTATCTGGCAGTGAGCAGACAACTTCCTCTTGTCCCGAGAGTCCCAAGCTCTTCTTTGTAACCGGCATGGTTGCGAATAGAGGCAGAAAGAAAAGTGCCAATATTCAAAAGGTACCTTTATATAATCAGTTTTAAAAATTGATACGTATTGATTACATTAAAGGAAGGGAGAACCTGATTTGTTTTTTTTGATCTTTTCCTGCTCCACTAGTTACTGATCATTAGTTAACTTATAATATTAAAGTCCTGATGTTTCTAACCTGATTAGAGTCTTTCATTCCTTGCCCTTTTGATAGCTCGGTTCCTTCATTCATCAATCTGAAGTCAAATGGAATTGTTTTGTGCAAGAATAAAAAAGGCCAAGCGTTTAAACTGAATCATATCAATTTGTGTGTGTGTGTGAAACAGATAACCACAAACCACTTATGCCAACATTGCCACTCATGGGATTTTATTTCAGACGAAATGTGTCCTGACTTCTAAGTATTTTGCATCTTTGCGTTTTGGTTTTTTTTGAGGCTGAGAGAGGTCTGATTACGCTGTAATTCATCAAGGAAAAGAAAGGGCTACACACATATGATTTCATAATGCATCAGAGGGTTTGTGGCTATTATGCCAGAACTACAAAGCAAATGCTGTGCACTAGTTGGATGTGAATGTAGATGAAAATGGATTTAAACATATGTATGCAATGGGTAGACACCATAGTCGAACCATCAGAAGTTTGCTTAATGAGCCAGGATTTTAATGAGTCAAGAGAAAGCACAATGCAGACGAGCAAAGCAACTGAGAGCTGCAGCAGCTGATCCAGTGACCACATTTCAAACATAAAAAGTCAGAGTGATCAAGATGGCCAGTGAAGTTCCCAAGCAACCAGACGCTGTGGTAAAAGTATCTCAAATTCAATGTTTGGTCTAGACATGAGTGAGAAGTGAGGAGTGGGAACAAGATTTAGTAATTTTAAGGCACAACGCATTGTCATACCAGGTCAAACAGGTTCAGTAGTCCATTTTGCCCCTTCTCCTCCTTGTGCATATTAAGACCTTTTTAATGCTTCTGATCAGCTCTCCTGCTCTTCTTCCTACGTCAGCTGAGAACTCCCTAGTGAAGTGATGACTTAGCACACAGGAAAGGTGCATTTGTGGCTGTCAGTCACACAAAGTGCTCTTAACTCCTTCAAAGATGTGTAGTATTTGTATACCCAGTCCTCAACATTTCATCTCCACCTCTAATGACAATTCCATCATAGGTAATGGCATTTTTCAGGAGATTTTATTGTATTTCATCACTTAGAAAAAAAAAAGTAGAAGATGCATATATGTGTGTGTGTGTCTGTGTGTTGTTCACATCAGTTTTTGCACGCTAAAAAAAGTTTCATTTAATTGACAGCTTGTACATTCACGTCTGCAGTGGAAGAAATACATGTTGTTATTTGGTGGTCATTGCCTAACAGCTTAGGCAGCCACTTGCTAAAACTCACTCAGCATTGCAATTAATTGGCACACCCACTGGCAGCCTCAGCAGAGAAGTCCAGGAGTAATAATAAAAAATCCTCTAACTTCCCGGAAGGGTTCCTCCAGGCTCGATTGACTTAAGCGCAGGGACTGCTCTGCTTGAGCACATCTGTGGTACTGTTGTCTTTCTCCCTCTCAATACATAGCTTAGAGACTTTGGGTTTGACCTTTAAAAGCTCTGTTTTTCACTTATTTTTAGGTGTATGCTGCCCTGCAGTCTCTAAAGCTCTGATACAAGTCCCCAGACTCTTTATAGAGATTAAAGAGGGTCAGCTCTGCATGCCTAACTAATAGCATTACTCCTTTGTTTACTAAATGGCTCAGTAATTAGGTCTGTACCAAGGGACAGGCATCTGCCCATTAAGATTTATTCAAGGAGATTTCGTATCACTCTTGAAACGCTTTCCCCTCTCCATGGAACTGATTGATACTTCTAGGTCTGCTCAGCAAAATAAATTAGGCAACGCAGAGCTGAAGGCCATGATGGTTGCTGCGTTTCTGGCGGAGGGGAAAGATCAGTTCCCTGGAAGCCAAAGCCAAGCTTAGTCAGCGCTGCTGCCGTTTTACCCTTCCCCAACTCGTCTGGGCAGGGAGCCAGCTCTCAGGGCTGAACTAGGTAAAGACTAACCCTACAAAGAAAAACAGTGAATTTCGAGCCAGCTTGGCTCCCTGGCTGGGCTTGTGGTAGGGAGGGAGCAGAAACACACAGCTGGGGTAGGAGACTTGTAGGTCCTCACTAGGACTGACTTCCCTCTGGATCTGGACCTTCAGGCACATGAAAGTTTGGAGAGGGGAGAATACCGTTAAGCAGGATTTTGAAGACCTTACTTTTAGAACAGAGAGTGTAACCTTTGGGTTTTTACCCTTCATTCTCCAGAGCCCTTGACTTTTGTCTCTGCTCTACATTTCAAATAGAAAAGTAGTATGCAGTTGGCCAGGTTCAGCACAAAAGAAAATCTTGCTCTGGTTGCAAAGCTGCTCATGTATTTGTTCCTCTCGTTTTTGAAAGTCCCCATCTCCAGCTGTGATGTGCTTTATGCTATGAATCTGACTGTTCTCAATGGTCTTTGTTAAGGAAGTGGCACAAAAGCTTCATTTGTACAAAACTTATGCATCGTGACCTAAGAGATGCCTACCAGTTGGATGGACCGGCCATGGAGAAATGTAAGGAAACTTCCTCTACTTACATCTGCCATGAAAAAGCAAGACACAACAGCAGTCCCTCTGCCATGGGCCTGTTTTTTCTTAATGCCCTTCATGGCGCAGACCACTTTAAAAGGGGCTGGAAGGCACTCTGTCAAATTTCTACTAACACATCATGGATGTGTGGAAGTTTAATTTTTTTTTTTTCTGAACCAGAGTTACCAACACTAATTGAAACCTGACAATGTTACCGAGGCCAAATTTCATGAGAACAACAAAGTTACTTAAAAAAAAATAAAATGATTCATTCCCCACTCAGTGCACTGTCAGTTACTGGTACTCCCCACGCTTAATGCCTGAGGTAGCTAATGGCATTAACACATGAAAGAAATCATCAACATGCTTTTGACTCCCATCGGAATCCCTTATTAAAATAGTCCTGACACTTTTTTCTCTGTTTGTAGAGCTGGTATGCCAGCAGCCACACGACCAGTAGTCTGACCAACGGAGTGGTAATTCCCAGAAATACAGAATTTGTTTAGACTGCTCCAGACACAGCCACCTTGACTGGATAACCTCTCCTGGGTTTTGCAATGCCAAATGAGTATCTGTTCTGGCAAGGCAGGGCCACGCTCCAGCAAGGAGCACGGCTCTCCCGGAGCTGCATTCAGCAGGCCAGAGGAAACAAAAATGTCTCCTGTTTATGGCCATTCTGTGCAGCTGCTCTGGAGACTTTTCCATTCTTTTCCTCCCACCCCAGGGTGCACACATTGGCATAGCTTTGCCATGCTTGGTGGCCGGGGAGTTGCGGGGACTCCACGGAGCGTGTCAAGGGAACGCACTGGTGCCGGAGGGACTCCCACGGCTGACAAGCAACCCACCAGCCATTAGAAAAAAACATGCACGGAAAAGTGGAAAATATAGAGAGTGGTGGTAATATTGTCTTCTGTGGAGTAAAAGTGGTGGTGACCTATTGCCAGAAAATAGTTCCAACAACTGAGTGTCCTTTCATCTGGAGAGAAAGAAAGGAGGACAAGTCGGGAGCTTTAGCCTTCCCTTACACTGTCCTTGTGTGTGGGCCACTGCAGCCACGCTCCTTGCTTTCCCTTCTTACCCTCCTGCCCCGGCCCCACACCAGTCCTTTTCACCCAGAAAAGCGTATCTGTGTGTGTGTAAGGAGGAGCGAGTCAATGGGGAACGACCAGGTCTTGCCGCAGGAGGCACTTTACCTTAATTATCTGAGCTGCGGATTCACCTCCAGAATTTCTTTAACAAGAAAAAGAAATTACTTTGGAAAGATGCAGAGATTTAGATAGAAAGCATTCATCCTTATGCTCGTCAGATAGAAGTAAAAGCAGTGAATTATAATCTAAAATTATAGCACGCATTTGTATGCGACGTCACATTAAACAAGTGTTCACCTACTAACATATTGCCTTCCTGTCTCTTGGACTGCGCCATAACATTTTACTACTTTCAGAACTGTAGCTCCTGAGATCTATTTATGGTGTTGGCCAGGTCTTTGTTTGAAATTAACCCGAGACAATCTATTACCAGGAAAGTAAAAAACAATAATCCAAAGGCTGATAAAAGACAACTAAGTCAGTGGAAGTGTGTCTAAATCCAGGACATAAATAGTCCAACTCTCAGATGACCTGCTATTTTGGGACAGCTTCAAACTCCAAATAATTGGAAAATCTTACAATGGTGACTCTTCCCCATAGCTTCTCTGTTGATCTGAAATCCCTAAGGATTTGTGTGAGAGAGATATTTCAGAATTGGATTTTTTTTTTGGTCTTGAGTGGAATAAAAAGTCACATTTCCTGCAAAGCAGAAATTCCAAAAATTTCAATTTGTAACCACAGAAGCATTTTGTTAGTGTCTTACAGCTAATTTGCAGAGACTTGTACAGTCCAGAAAATATTAGACAGACATAGCATATGCAGCATATTAAAGTTGTATTATAGTAGTAATATTCCAATATACGATATTTTCATGCATATAGGCTAACACAGCAATTTACCTTAAAAAAACAAAACAATGCCACCATCATTCTCCCCCTGTCATTCAGCAGCAGTGAGCTGGGCACATTAAGAAAAGTATACTCTGAGTTGCCTCCCCTCAAATGATCCCTCTTCCTCCGTCTCCCTCCTGCCTCTTGTTTTCAGTGGCCTCTCTGCAGTTGTGCCGTGCTGCCCATGTCTTCCAGAGCCAGCTCGGAGTAGCCCCAACAAGAAGCAGCGGTTACTTCTATGGGGAAAGAATACTTGACCTTCCAGTGGCCCGAATAACTTGTTTTAATGTCAGCAATTGACTTCTGCACACTAAACTTCAGCATACGGATGCCTCCTGTGGCCATGACTCCAGCTTTCGGACACAGGAAAGTATAATTTTACCGTCTGGCTGTGGTTTGCGCTTTCTGTATAGCGGTGAGAAGCGTTTCACCTACACAAAAACCAGCCAAAAGCCTGGTCTGGCTGGACTTTCAGCGTTATTTAAAAGGGGATTTGTCAGGAGCACAGGGCAGTATCTAAGTTTGGCACTGCTCTGATTTTTAAATTCAGCTTCTTTAACACTAATACGCAGTTTCCCCATTCCTTGAGGGTTTGCATGTCCACTTTTAGCGATGCTGTGCCCTCGTGAGAGTGGCTACCCATGGGCAAATGGCAGAGCCTGAGACACCTGTCACTCACCCTTCTACAGACCATTTCTTTTGCATTGCTTTGTGTTTGACCTGGTTTTGAATGCACGAGACCTATTTTTACCAGGCTGCATAGGCAGTGCCTATGTGCTCTGAATTAGCTCATGAAGTAATTAGCCACTCATTTGGGATATTAAGCAACCACAGCCTGGACTACTATTTGTGCGTGTGTGAGCCTGGCTGGGGTAGGTTTGTCTCAGCACGTATTTATTGCTGCAGCTGCCACGGCTAGCAGTGAGCACGGAAGACTTTCTCTTGTTTTTCCTTCAGTCTTGAGATAAGGCAAGTGGTTCATTCCAGGACTCTGCATGGAGGTAATTAAAATGTCCATCTACCTCAGAGATAAATCTTGAGGTAGCGCTGTGCATCCTTAGTGAGGAGATGGGGTCCACAGCTGTAGACCAGAGTTTGAGCTAATAGCTAACTCAGGTTTAACCTACATCATCCCAGGTGCACTCTGGGCGCTGCTCATCAGGAGCAGCAGGAACTGCTCTTCTGCCATGGCCCCTCTTTCCTGTGACTCTCGCTAGCTCCCAGCTCTGATTTTGTGCTTTCCCTTACTCACCCTCCTCTCTGCTACGCGGGAGAGTTATGCCCTTCCTCAGGTCGCCTGTGCAGGGCTGCACCATGCTGTGCACGGTCCCGTCCTGCACACCACCACTCCCAGCACGGCGAGACCTAACATACAAAGACAAAGTGTGGTTTTGGTTTTGGACATGCAAAACACAGCTGCTCGGGTTTAGCCAAAACCACCTTTTCCCCTGCCTGCTTTAGCCTCCACTTTCATCTTGGCGTTCAAAAACATGTCCCCTCTGGGATTTATTTAGAGATGTAAGACCTCTCACTTTCTTACTCGAGTATTAACGGAATAACAACCATAAGCAGTCCAAAAGGTTCTTCTTGTCCTTTTCTTCTCTCCTGTCGTGTTACTTTTGGTGGTGGTGCTTGTTTATTAACCCCGCAAGCCTCAATTACAAAGTCTTGAGGAAAAAAAACAACAGTTGCGAAATTTCCAGAGCTGGCATTGTGTCCTTCTTGCCCACAGCACGTAGTGTTGTTGCTTAACAATCAACCTAAATACTCCTTGTCCCTTCGCTGCTGAATACATTACACCCGTCTGACGCCTCGTCTCCTAGACCAGCTGGGAAGTTTAATTAACTCTATACTTAGGCAAATGTCATTGCAAAAAGTCAGGAAGGACGAGCTTAAGTGGACCTGGTGCTACCTCTGAGATTATTGCTGATCTGCTCAGGGTAACATCTGCTGGGTGAAACTCGGTGTCTCCTCCTTCGTGGTTATGTAGGTGCCTGGGCCTGATGGATGGTGGCTCTTTGTGGACTCTTAACTCCGGTGATATGTGAAAACAGCAAAACATGAGAAACCTGGCTGTGAATGTCCACCTTTCTCCTCCAAATTTGAGTGGTCCCATAGCGGGCTCTGCTGGTAGTATTGGCAGTGCCTGAAATGGAGCCTAAAAAAGGAAATCCAAAAACAAACAAACTGCAAAAAAATATATATATTCCTTATTCCTTTGTCACTTTCCTCTTTTTGCTTAAAAAAAAATTATGCAACTTACTCTTTGCTTAGTAATTCACTTAATCCCCATAAAAGAAACAAATGATTCATTACAGCTCAATGCTTCACCTCCTGGATGAATGTTCTTCAAATTAGGAATGGGTAATTGCTATGAGGCTAAATACTTGAGTATTTTTGAGAATAAACAGCCTTCTGAGAGACATGAAATATTTCTTTCCAGATTTTCCATCACCAGATCTTGGAAAAAACATGTGATCTCTTGCAAAGCTGCTGACACGGTGCCGTTATGTTCAGAGTCTGAGTAGATGTAAGTGGAAAATCCATACTTGCTCACAGGAAACAAATGGAGATTCCTCATATGGAACATGAGTTGGATGGAAATAATCTTTCACCCTCTGATTAAAACTTCTGATTCCAAAAAAAAAAATAAATACTTCCCAAAACAGTGTTTAAAAAGAAGAGTGAAGAGGAAATTTGGCTAACAATGTGAAAGAAAATTAATCCAAGTCTGTCTGAGATCATCTTTCCTTCCACGATTCCCAGATTACAATTTTTTTAACAGAATTCTAATCAAAAGGTTTATCCGTAACCTGTCTTCCTAGAAGCATAAATAGACAAAAGTAAGGACAAGAATCTGAAAAGGCAAGGAGGATTTTTCATAGTGAATATTTATTAAATGATATTTTTGATCAGATATAATAACCTTTTTGCTGTCTTCCCTGGTCAGTACTTCAGGGAAGGAAAGGTAGTACTCACAACAGCTAGTTTTTCCCTTCAAGTTTTTCAAGGATTAAAATAAATCTAAGGCATCTAATAAGAAGGAAATGTAAAAAATTATTTGTTTCCCAAAGCATTGTACTGGGAGATTGCAATTGTTCTTAGTAACATTGTTCTCCTGAACACTGAATCTCAATATTCCATTTTTATAAGAAAAGTTTGACTGACTTATTTCAGAGAGAAAACCATTTTTTTTCCCTGGAATAAAATTGGTTTATGAGAAGATAAAAATAACCTTCATCCTTAATGTTTTTCTTTCATGCCCAAAAAGAGGCTGTAGAGTACTAGATTTCATGATACATTTTTAAATGCTTTTTAAAAAGCCATATACTATACTATTACAGCATTATTTCAATTTGAAATAACTCCACTTAAAAAACGTGGTGTTGCAGTGACCCACATTTAGAGTCAGTGTACTGAATCAATCCACACATTTATAATTTAACATTCATCCCTGGATTTTCTAAGTTTGTTTAAAAATATCTCCTTTTGTCTTGCAAGCTCTGTACCTTGTAAGCTTGCATGGCCCTTTAATAATGAGGAACAAGGATGTCGGCGGTTACTGCATCTCAGTTTAGCTTTGTTTATTAGTTAAGAATTAGCTTCTTTTGTATTTAGTGTTTCTTCTTTTAGTATCACCACCACCTGCTTAACAACTTCGGACCTTCCCTGTTCCGTCTTACAGCTTGCATATATTTAGATGCTACCAGGTATCCTGACAGTTAAAATTCCTCCTGAAAAAAATTCCTATTTTGTGTTAACCCACAATTTGGTGCAGAAACTTTTGATTCCCTCTCCTACGATGCTCTGCCAATCTGGTTGAAAAATGGGCGTTTTCTCTTGGAAAAGGACAACACAAAAGAAAACTAAAGCAAATGCACAAAAATTAGACTTTTTTTCCTGGCACACTTCTCGGAGAACATTTGGATTTAAGTTATCACTCTGAAAGGCAAAAGAGGCTAGCATAAAACTACAAAATGAAATATTTTTATTTGAAAATGTGGCGGTAATACCTCCTAGGGGTGGTTCTCCATCTCCCAGGTTTTTAAATCTGTGATCCACAGTTCTCTTTTGCAGGTCCTTGGACAACTGAGATACTGAGAAAAAAGTGTTCAGTTTAAGTTGGCCACCCAAGAGTCTGTGCTTCCACTGGGAGATTTGAGGGTGACCACACTGATGAAGCTTGAAAACCGGTGATCTATAGCCTAGGATGGAGGTGACGGGCAGCTGCCCATCTGGACACCACCTTCCACTGCAGGGCTAAAAGGGTCAATACCATTCTCAGACGTGCAAGCAGGAACCGGGTGCCAGGACAAATGCTGACGTTCTCCATTTTTCCCCTTTTTTGGAAGCTAAGCATGGAGAGTCAGCTCGGCTGAGGCTGCTGGCTGGCTGGGAAATTTCATCCGTGGAGGCTGCAGAGGTGCTGGGCCAGGCTGTTCCCGAGAGGTCCCCCACTCCTCGCTTCGGCAGGCGACACAAACCCATGTGCGTGAAACCCTCTGGGAAGGGAGACGGAGTTTCCATTTTGAGACCGTCTCACCACTTGTCTGGAAGCCAGGTAATTCTTACCTGGCAGCTCGGGAGCGGCTGGCACTGCGCTCGCTCCTGCTAGTTTTCCAGGAAGGTGATGAGTGGAAACTTCCTGCAGCCTTCCCCAAGGGCAGGTGTGAGTCATGGGATCCTACAGCTGGGGTCAGATCCTTACAGGCCATCTGTCTGTCTGTCTACAAGCATGCTATAACCCAGCTTGTATAACCCAGCCTGCTGCAACCGTACCGTCGCCCCAGGGGAAGCTAGCCTGTCCCAAAATAATACAGACCTGAGGCAGGAGTCAGATATGGATGGGAAAATCCTTTGCAATAAATCTGGAAGGACTGTGTACAGAGACGCGAGCCCGCCCAAGAGGATTAGAGGGTAGGTATAGGAGCAATGGCCACCCGTCTGAGAAAGAAATAGGAAACAGCCTTTGGAGCTTCCCTCTCACATTGGGTTTGCACACACTGTTCTGGAAAACATCCTCAGAGAAATCCAAAAGGGCTTGAAATGCAAAGCCTTTAGTTGATAGCCTTTAGACTGTTCTTCAAGCATTTAAGTGTGAATTGAAAACCCTCGGGTTTTTTTCTTTTGAAAAGCTTGCTTGAACTTTTGCTCTGTACAAAAAGTGTCTGAGGCAGAAGTGCCAAAAGTTTTGTGGAAAAAAAATCGTTAAAATGTTCACAACTTCGCATACCCAGCGCTGAATAATTGTTTTGAATTACAGGCAGTTGCTGTGGATTGAGACATGGGTATGACTTGTTTTCTCAGTGAAGTATTCATATATGAACAGAAAATGTATTATGTTTTCAACTTCTGTTGGATTCTGTTGTGATAGTTCAAAAATCTTATCGTGTTTCCTCCACACTGCTTTGGCTGGAGTAATTAGAAGCTGCTATTATCTTTCGTGGTAGCAAAGCTGTGAACATACTCAAAATACATGTTCCCGTGAAAAGTCACACTGACTGCAAAGAGAAAAAAGAATGGATTTTTCTCTGGACTACATATTTGTTTGTCATTGACTAAAAAAGGGCATCAATCTTCTCAGAGGTCTTTTGCTGTTTTTAAAATGTAGCAATGACAGAACATCAGATGCAATGTTTGACTGAAATTTCCAAACCCTTTCCCCTGGAAAATACAGCAATTATGTGCTAGGGATACATACAGTATCCCTGAGTTGGGGGTTGCAAACGGAACTGAGGAAATCACACTTTACCCCTCCCCACCAATATCCCTTCTTAACATTATAATCTAAATTTTAATAAGAATTTATATTTATTTTTTCTGGTAATTTAAAAAGTGTATTCTGCAGCGCTCATTTTTCATTAAATTCTTTCTCGATAAGGGACAGTTTATAACTGGAAATGCAAGTACACTTGTGGAGTGCGATTCCTGGGCTATGGACTCCAGCCGTGGCTTGAGAAGGTGCTTTCATCAAGTGGGATGCTCCTCTCTACACGTGGAGACCCCTCAGCTGTTTCACTGCCGGCGCCCCAAGTGTAATTGGTAGCCAGCAGTCACTGTGGGGCAAAAAGAGACCTTGTCATCATTCACACAACTATATTCGCACAGCTTACAGGCACTAAAGACAAAAGAGACTAACGGGATCATCTCGTATGATCAACAGCAATCACAGGCTATAGAGTTACCTCCAGTAATTCCTGCATCAAGTCTCATAACCTGTGGCTGAATTAGAATATATCTTTTTGAGAGAGCTGTAATCTTGATTTATTAGTTTGATTTGATTTCTTTGCTTTATTCCCTTGTGGTTTGAATTAGTTCCAGCTATGTATTTTTGTTTGAAATGGATTTCCTAAATTCCCAAGTGAAGTCAATCAGGCAGCAAGATGTACTCTCAGGCATATCTTGCACTACTGGTCCTGGGCACAGACACTGTGTGAATTTTTGGCCCTATCTATAATTTTTCCAGTATGCCCCAAAATTGAAATATAAATGGATGACACGGCTGTGGGGGAACATAGTACCCGAAACAGTCTGCTGTAATCCAAATACACCTGAGCTGCACTTTGAATTGTCTCTGGTTGCAGTCACAGTCGTAGGGTGCCTCAGTGCTGTGAGGTCTCACGACAGGATAGATCACCGCAGCTTACCTGTAGGCTCTTGAGATAGCACGGACCAGGTAGAAATCTCTTACTATGTGCCCTTAGGGATGAACGCTGGTGCCAGGACTGCTCTACCCCAGGTTCCCTAGCTCTGAAATTTGCTCCCATTAGAAACCTGCCCTAGCTTCTGCGGGATGGGGTTCCTGGCAGTAGGTAAGGCATGTTTACTTGATTTAGTTTTTCAGCTAATCTTTGCTGTTAATTGACTCCTGCCATGGAGGAAGGGAGTATGGTGACGGTGATGCTACTCCCTATGGGTGATTTTATACAAGATATGGCTTTTAAAACTCTTAGGTGGCCAGCTTTCCATTACAGCTGTAAACCAGCTAAGGTTACTTTACCATACTGCCCCACTCATCCTTGTCCCCTTTCCAGCCAGCAGTATAGATGGGGGGATGCATTAGTAATGCAGCTACCCACTGTTATGCTGTGTTTTCTCCTTATATGCTAGTCTCAGAGAAAGAATAATTTTTACATATACAGCATTCTTACTAGAGTCATATTTCTCATGATTTGATGTGCAATATTTTACATTTGGCTGTAAGAGGAGAAAGCAGAATAAAGCGAAGAAAGTGGTAAGTAGTATATGCTACAGAAATATTGAGAAATGCTGAGTGGGTGGGAGAAGGAAATGACTTCAGAGACTGAAGGGATGAAAAGAGGAAATGACTTCATTCCCCACGTTGCCGTGCAATGTCTCAGCATCCAATCACAGGGAATGAGGCAGGTAAACAGGGAAGGAGAAGAAGAAGTAGGTCATTCCCCAGTTTGGTGGGAAAGGAGCACTGTAAGTAACTGCTCAGGGTGGCTTCAGGAGATGTCCTGAACAGTTAAAGCAAGAAAGGATGCTTGCAGCCTACCTGAGGTCGGTTGTAGCAGCTGCCTGGCCTTCCTAGCAAGATATCTAGGGGACTGGAAAAGCTGTGGAGACTTCTTACTGTTAAGTTTAGTCTTAATAACGTGATTTGGATTTAGTTTTTGAGACTTTATTTCATTATTACGAAAGTATGTGCTTCAAGTAAACCCATTCTTCCATACATAAATCTTCTGCTAAAGATGACTCTGAATAGGCTAACAAGCAACACATTTCCTTCCTACAGACACAATAATCTTTAAAACCAGAATTATGGGCAGTCTCTTGTGTGCCCAGTGCCCAGTACGGCTGAAGTAGTCCCAGCAGGTAAGTCGTTACCGGCAAATTAAGCATGACCTGGACTGCTGTCTGCCAGGGAGACCACCAGCACAGTGAGGCCCGAGTCCGTTTGTCTCCAAAGCGGGACAGCTGCATGCAAACTGCCCATCGGCTGTGGTCTCTGGCCCCACTAACTTTCAAGTTGTGCCTGGGAATGGTTTGGCATGAGCCAACACCATATAGCAGAGGCCATTCAAACAATTTAAGAAAGGTTCAATTTCCAGTGCCTGGGAACACTTCCAGTTCTATTTGCTTGCATAGACAGAGCCTAAGTGCTCCTGCACTAAGCTGCGTGATGTGGTTTAGGGGTTTAAAACACAGGGTCTGTGTGCGTGTAATCTCTTCCAATACCTAACATAATCTAGGGAAGTTTCTTTGGCAGACAGTAGTACAGTGGATTAGAGCCTGAACCACAAGAGTCTCCAGGGAATAGGTAGCACATTTGCAAGGCTCTCTTCTGACCTAGCCCAGCTAGTGGCAAAAATCTCGAAGGCTGATAGAGAGGCCGTTGTGCCCCTGCTGACTGCTCCGCTCACCCGCTCGGTGACTTCTGTCTGAACCAGCTGTCAGGAAGCAGCAGCCTCTGACTTTGGTTCTGTGCCAGCTTCTGCAGCCTCATCCCGTCCTGGCAGTGCAGCGTCCCTCACGCTGCTGCAGCCTCGCTTGTAAAGCATGGAGGCTTGGGGTTTTTTTGGGGTTGGTTTTTTTTTTTACATTCTGAGTCTTCCCTCATTTCCTCTGGGGAATTTCACAACAGCTGGATCAGCTGAATAACTTGGCTCGAAGATGCTCCATTTTGTACTGATTTCTGTGATCACGATAAAAGTTGTGGTATCAGGCAGTGTTTCACTAAGGTCCAGAGAGCTATATAAAAGAACAGCTCTTTGGGGGCTTCCAGTGCATGCAATGTATAATGCTGATGACTGCAGATCAGACCTGTTCTGCCTGCTTTATACGGCTCCACAGACAGTCCAGTTTTATGACTGTTTTGTATCTCCAAGACGATGCAAAGCATCCCAAGCATACCAGTGAATGTGGCCCGTTGAATATATCATATTTCTTGATACCTGGGGGAGATCATTGTTCTTTGGACCGGAATGCTCTTTGTGATCTTGAGTCCTTTTTGATTGCTAACATAGGAGCCAGTACAGGAAAAGCATCCTTAAGCCAAGTTATCCCACTCATCCAGCTGTTAAAAAATCCCCAGAGGAAATGAGGGAAAACCCAGACTTCAGGAAAGCCTGAAGCTTTGTATTAGGGATGTATTAATAATTGATTTACTGTCCCCTTTTGGCCAGTTCCGTGTTAACTTTCATTTGTTTTCTGACCCTAAGGCTATAATGCTCCTAGGCCTAAGCACTCTGGCTAATGTGGCTTAGGTCTGGATAAGCATCTGATCTTTGGAGAAGGGGCCTTATCCTGACTGAACCACTCTACTTTTTGATATGCATGTACCTCTGATCAACACCTTCTCAGAACAAAACAATTTGGAAGGTACATGAAGCAACTTGCTTTGGTATTTTAGGAGATCAGCTTTAAAATGTGTGAAAGTTACATCAAATAAGCTATGAAGAAAAGAATGAATGTCGTTGTGGTTTAACCTGGCAGGCAGTTAAACACTACACAGCTGTTCGCTCACTCCCCCCTCCCCCTGCCGGAAAAAAAAGTAAAATTTGTGGGTTGAGATAAAGACAGTTTAATAGGACAGAAAAGGAAGGGAAAATAATAATAATAATAATGATAAAAGAATATACAAAATAAGTAAGTAAGTGATGCACAATGCAATTGCTCACCACCTGTCAACCGATGCCCAGCCAGTTCCCGAGCAGCGGTCAGTGCCCCCCGGCCAACTCCCCCCAGCTTATATACTGAGCATGACATCACATGGTATGGAATATCCCTTTGGCCAGTTTGGGTCAGCTGTCCTGGCTGTGCCCCCTCCCAGCTTCTCGCTGGCAGGGTATGAGAAGCTGAAAAGTCCCTGACTAGTGTAAGCACTGCTTAGCAACAACTAAAACATCAGTGTGTTATCCAGATTATTCTCATCCTAAAACCAAAACACAGCACTGTATCACTATATCACTACTGGGAAGAAAATTAACTCTTATCGCAGCCAAAACCAGGACAAATGTCCTTTCCCAAATCAACTGAATGAATAATTTGCTGTAATCATCTGGCACTTTCTCCTCGTGTCCCCATGTTGAGGAACAAAAATTCTGTTTAAACCACCCCGTTG
Source organism: Aptenodytes forsteri (assembly GCF_000699145.1). Taxonomy (NCBI): domain Eukaryota; kingdom Metazoa; phylum Chordata; class Aves; order Sphenisciformes; family Spheniscidae; genus Aptenodytes; species Aptenodytes forsteri. The sequence goes on along the minus strand of NW_008794211.1, from coordinate 3,498,263 downwards.
TTTAAGGAGGCTGTTTTACGAGGGAAACCAAGAACATGCTGAATCATATTAAACCCTTGACAATTGCTTTCTGGCTGCACGTTAGTTAAATATGCTCACGGATCTTGCATTTGAGCAGTCGTGCTTGCTTTTGACTGTGTTTGCTTGATCTCATTCCTGTAAGCTACATAACAAGGAGGAATCTGTAATGACTGGCTCCAGCTAAGCAATATCTTTCTGGAAAAGTCTGAGCCTTTGATACTTGAGACTTAGGTCCCGGTGATGCCTATGGCGCATGGCAGTGGAGGGAGGGCATGACAGCACGAGGGCTCAGGAGAAAGACTGGCAAGAACTAGACCTATGCTAAGGCCTGCTTTACTAAAATGCTGGTTTTGCTGACTAAAAGTCACATATTTTCGATGAAACACTCCTGTTTAGAAGATTTGCAAGGCCATGTTCCCTTCCTTGGTGGCAACAGAAGGGTAAGACCTCTCTAGTATCCTTCCTTTTTCCAGGCCCACAGACCTGAATGCATCCCAGAGATTCCTTGCTGAGATATGGGAGCTGATTCTCTCCGAGTATCCTACTCAAAGCAAAAACACATTTGGAAAAAGGATTCAGGATGCTACAGTCCAATATAGGACACCTTGGGAACAACAGCTTAGGCCACGAGGCAATTCTCTGGTGTAAATCTGTAAAAACATACGTGTAAAACTCCTGTGAGAAAAATGATGACCTGCCCAGGAACATGAAAGAGAGCGTAGCCCATCCAGGGAGAAAGATTCAGTTTGTCTGATGCTTTGGTGTCATCATGACAACTGCCAAGGCAATAATTAAGTCATTAGTACCATGGCTCTTTTGCATTAATCTCCCCTGCAGAAGCATACTGCACTGAGTGTGCTCGTTATGTTGGTTTTAGTGTGTGTCCTGTTGCAACCAATTTTTATGGATGTTTGGAGCATTTCCCTCAAACCTGAAAAAAATTGAGTAGTTTACCATAATAAATGGGTAGTGATGATTTCACTGCACTCAGTGTTTTAACAGTTGTCAAACATAATTATTAAATGAAAAAAATTGCTGATGCTGATCTCTCTGGACATCTGCTCCGTCCTGGTTCACAAACATATGGAAAAAGTAAGACATTTCTACAAAAAAAAATAGGTTTAAGGAAGTAAATTTTATAAATGTCACTCGCTGGGAAAAAAAAAATTCCCCCTTGATTGTCCAGCTGAATCAAACCCAGGTTCGATGACACAGTAGTGTCTCTGTCTTTGTCCGGGGGACCCTCGCATGTTCCACCAGAGCCCCCGTGGACAGCGTTTCCCACCGGCTGCCCACCCCAGGCTCCCCTCCAGTTGCAGCAACTCTCCCTGTGGAGAAAGCGCCGGGGAGCTCGGTGGAATTCAGGCCGTCTGAATGTAGCCCCGAGGCAATCAATAAAAGGCTATGTTACTTTGATCTCCACATCCAGAAGAGTTAATTGTGAGCAGCTTCATTGAAGTAGGCAGGGTGTTTTGCCATAGAGAGATACCCTGGGATACGTACTGAACTCTGGCCGCAGAAGAGTTGTGCTCCCCTAACTGAGAGCAGATTTGCTGTTCTGCTTGGAAAAAATCAACAGCAGAAGCAATAAACAAATGGAGCTATTATCTTTAAAATAAAGGAAGGATTTCCAGTTGGCTGGTTTTCCCTTATAAAACTATTTATCATGCACATTTTTGTATACGGATAAGAATATTAACATACAAATAAATCAGTTTTCTGAAGAATGGTGGAAAAAAACTTTGCTGATCATGTAATCAGTAGGTATTTTTTCTGTTTTAAGTGGAAAGGACAAAAAATGGGATGGAAAGTGGTGGGGAAGGTGAACAGTCTAAAGAAATTAAGCGATCATATATATTTCAACTCTGTAGCAATATGAAATCCGTATACCGTGATCTTCTTTAAAGTGTGCTGGCCCTAAGACTCTCAATCCTATTTTCAGCTAGGTGAGAGCCCAGACCTGGTTCTGGACTTGCCTGGGGCAGTAAAACTGCTGTGGCTTGAGGTTTTATTTTGCCTTTGCCATAGCCCTCCAGATCTGTACCGCCAAGTGCTGCCATCACTTTCGGGAGGGACCTGATCCAAAGGCAGTTACTACTAGTGGGAAGGTGAAGCCCACCTCATCCTTGGGGTCATTCTGCTGTCGATTATAAATCAGCTGAAAACAAGTGTAAGCTAGTTCTACTCTCATTTTCAAATTCGTTCTTCAAATTCCTGGTTCCTTGCAACAAGTAGGTTTGTGGAGAAAATTGAGAAGAGAGTGAAACCCTCTCTGTCCACTATACTAGTGAGAAGATGGATGGACTGGGTAAGGTCCCGGTGTCTTTGCCACCTGCAGCTCTCCCCAGTGTATCTGAAGGTGCCAGGTCACACATTCCTCGGCAGCTCTCTGTCCTCCTCATCCTGCTTGGGGCTTTTAATTTTGTTTCTTTGTTTTAAGGTACCTAATTTCAGCCTGTCTTCTTAACTGTACTAACAGTTGCTTCTGTGGCATCCTCAAGCGTCTGATGATCTTGAAGTCTTAGGAAAGAAAAACCAGGCATTTTTTGCCCTATTTTACGTGAACCCTAGGTTAGCCACTTCTGTGCTAGATGTAACTTTACCTGCTGCTGCAGTCTGACTGAACTGTACTTTACATTGCTGGCTTAGCTATCCTCTTTAGCCCTGTATGTGGATAGGAATATTAGCATACAAATAAGAACTGTCTTTAACCTATCACAAATTCCCTTCGGTGTTTGCTAGAGAAAATGAATCAAAGCTCTTCTTTTCATGTCTCGCTGGCTCCAGGTGTATGCAGTTCTTCTGTCATTCTCATTTCTTCCTTCCATTTGGTTTCTAACTTGTCCTGCAAATGACATTTTGGTTGAGTTGCTGAGTCTTGGAATTCATAATTTTTGTTTGGACATGTATCTGGACATGTACTCTGGACATGCATCTGTTTTACAGTATCACTTACAGGATCACAGGACAGCTGAGGTTGGAAGGGACCTCTAGAGATGGTCTAGCCTAACCTTCCTGCTCAGAGCAGCGTCAACAAAAGCAGGTTGCTCAGGGCCATGACTGTCAGTCTTTGAGTATCTGCAAGAATGGAGGCTCCAAAACCTCTCTAGGCAACTTGTTCCAGTGTTTGACCACCCCCACAGTAAAAAACGTTTTTCCTTATATTTAAATGGAATTTCCTGTATTTTAATTTGTGTCTGTTGTGTCTTGTCCTGTCACTGGATATGACAGAGAAGAGCCTGGTTCCCTCTTCTTTACTCCCCTCCCAGTCAGGTATTTATACACGTTGGTCAGATCCCCCCTGAGCCTTCTTGTCTCCAGGCTGAACAGTCCCAGCTCTCTCAGCCTCTCCTTGTAGAGCAGATCCTCCAATCCCTTAAACATCCTTGTGGCCCATCACTGCACTTGCTCCAATTCTTTCTTGTAATGGGGAGGCCAGGAATGGATCCAGCACTTCAGATGTATCCTTAATTTCAGATTATCTTAACACTTTACTTGAACAGTTGGGTACCTTTCCATAGGCAAATATAAATACAGGACATGGCATTCTTAAATATTAGCAAAGAATCATTAGTGGAAAGCGTTGCCAGTGCGTGAGCTAAACATAAAACAAGAAACCCTGTGGACAGGTATTTCAAAGTGATCATATAAATCATGTGCTGGTTTACTCTCTTCATTATGCATGTATAGAAACCACGATGCCGTTACAGAAAGTACAAGTGCTTTTACATGAAAGATCCGAGCACGATGCAAGTGTTTGTTCCAAGACCTGGGTGGCAAATAACTGAAGGTTTAGAGCTACACACCCAGTTCCCATGTGAGTTAGTTCAACCCTTTCCCTCCCTAAATGACATTAGTAGCAAAGTACCCTCCCATATACTGCGAGAAGGTTTGTCAAAAAAGGATTGAAAAACCAAGGTCTGCCCTATGAGGACAATAAGTGTTAGGACAATGATTGAGAAGAGATGGCTGAAAGGAAAAGAGCAGTTAAGGAGCTAAATTAACCCCAGAGGAGAAGGAGCCTCCTCCGGTGTCCTCTCCTATAGACTTGGACAGGTAAAGCTACCAGAATACTGTCCTACCAGACATAGGGATAATGAACTACCAGTTCCCCCAGCTGATATGATGACCTTTATAATACAGCACACCTTTTACAGAGCAGAGACATGCAACAGACCCAAGATTCAGCTGCTCGGCCCACAGTCTCTTAAATGAACTTGCCAAATCCCAGCATTTGCCTGAGGTTGGTTTGTTTGTAGACAGGGAAATAGGCAATACTCCATGCTCCCTTCCCAGGCCCCATGAGTCCTGGTACATAACCTCTCACTGCTGTCACCCAAATATTCGTGTGACTGAATTTTATTGCCTGAAGCATTTGTTGAATATTTCTTGTGGCATTACTTTGCTTTAGCGTGAAAATGTAATGCATCTCAGATATTTCCCTCTTCCTACATATTCTGTGGAACCTTACTGGAAACTGCTCCCTCTTCAACTTTATAGGAAAAGGAGATTTTACAATCTTCTGTTTGTTCACTGTGCCGAATATGCTTGAAGAACTCCATCACTCTGAAGCATTTGTTGAATATTTCTTGTGGCATTACTTTGCTTTAGCGTGAAAATGTAATGCATCTCAGATATTTCCCTCTTCCTACATATTCTGTGGAACCTTACTGGAAACTGCTCCCTCTTCAACTTTATAGGAAAAGGAGATTTTACAATCTTCTGTTTGTTCACTGTGCCGAATGTGCTTGAAGAACTCCATCACTCTGAGTAAGTGCCAAACATGATAATGAACTTCTTCACCCTTCAAAGATCGCACACTTGGGAGATTCTGTAGCAACAAGTCCCTCTGAGCAATCCTCTTGCAGACTAATGATAAAAGTTTCACGAGCACAGACATCACGTACTGATGTTGACACTTGCTAGTGACTAAAGGATAAGTGACATGCAATGCAGTTGCCTTGATATCCTGTATTCTGACCAGATTTAGCTCATCTTCCTGCCTAATTTCCTTTGTCTTGTTTGTAGTTCTTTTTCTCCTTAATTGCTGCTCTAGCCTGTCTTTATAAATTGCATTCCCGTATGTTTACTTGTCAGGGGCACACAGTCACCATGTGACAGGACGTGTGTGCTCAAAACTGACAACGTGTGTGGATCAAAGCCAGCAAGGCAAAGAAAAAGCTTCATAAACAATGCTGTAAATAACATCTGGGCTGTCCAAATATGGAAGAACGTGGTAGTTTTCCCTCTTTGTTGTTATTTTGTTTTGTCGTGAACATCTCCCTATAGACACAAACAAGTCTGAAGTCAGTAATTATGGTACAGATTATTTTAAGCTAATTCTCATCAGCAAATGCATATAACAACATGCTGCAGACGGAAAAACCAGACAAGGTGAAGTGAAACTTCAGGAAATGAATGAACCAGTGTTGGAGAACAAAGCCAGAAAAAAAAGAAACCAAGCCAATTAAGAAACACATGGAAAATGATTAAAAGAAACTCAGTTTAAATGTTCTCATCTCGTCTTACTACGTAAGATATTGACACACAATTTTTCCAACTTATCTGAATATCAGAAATTGGAATACAAACAAAGGAGGAATGTCCAAACCCACAAAAGAGTGGAGTTCAGACAAAATCGGTCTTGGGTCTGAAAACGCTCCTACTTTTGTTTTGTTTTCTAAGTCAAAGTTGGACTGGATGCTACTTTGCTAGGATTCCTGGCTGTGGGTGTTAAACCTAAGATGTTGCTGTGGCTTTGGCAAGTTTGGATAAAGAGGTGGATGAGAAATTCATTTGTCCACAGCCCCAAGGTTGTCAGACACCGGCTTTTTTCTGGAATCAGCGGAGAGAGATGTGACGTGCAAATTAAGCCCCTCCAGTGGGCAGTGGGCATGTGGTAATACTATAAAATGGGAATTATCATTCCTTCCTTCATTCCATTTAAATTTTTAGCTTTTTCTGTTGGGGACTTGACTTTTCTTTGTACAGGGTCCAGCTCTATAGAGCCTGCTTTCGGTTGGAACCTCATAAAGGTAATGTTAAAGCCAACTAACTTTATAAATGGATAAATTCATTTGAATACCTGGATCGATGAATTCAAGAAGGCTTTAGTCTCCATTAAGATTTTTGAGTGTCAAAACAAGCTAGATGATACTGAAACATGCTCTGATTTTCAGTATTCTCTCTTCAGAGAGGTAAATGGATGCCTCTTGGACTACGTTAGCTATAACCTAGGGTGGTGACAAAAAAACTAGAGGCTTTTCCTGTACCTTTCCTCAGTCTTTGCAATCTTATATACAGGGGAAAAATAATTAATCCTCTTTGTGTATGAATATAAGATCTCATGCATATTCAGAACAACCTGCTCTTTTAGGACCTGATTAAACATACCATTAAGTCTTCCCAGAAATTTAAACAGAGTTGTGCTGGGTTCAGGTAGAGCTGACAAAATTTCATGGTTTCCAGGAAAATGCAAGTCACTCATGACTTCGGTTCAGTGCATAGATGCGGAGAGAAATTCCAGTTGTCACACATTTTCGCCTACAGCAGGCAATATTTTTTATATCAAAATCTCTTCACTGCAGGCTGGCAACAAGCTGCACACAAGAGCCCCACTGAGGCTGCTAAAAGCTCTGCATAACTGTGGGGATCTGACGCCCATCCTAGCTTCAGCATAGAACAAGGACTTGTAGCTACTCAAACTGATAATGAAAAGGTTAAAATTACCGTTTTCTGTTATAACCTGATCGAAATCTCGGTGAACTCCAACGAAGGATGGTTTTAGACTAGGTCTCAATGAATCCCCTCATCTCCTGTGAATCCAGTAAATAATTATGAGTCCAGCAAAGATAATCTGTGATTCTGGGAATTTCTGATGCTTTGTGTTGGTGATTTTTATGTAGTTAATGCATGTGTTTGTAAATAATTCTCCAACCATTAAAAACAGCTTGCCTCTTTTTCTGCAGGCTATCAACACATTTGCAGGATGCCGATATGTATACAAATATGGATCTTAAACCGCATGACCATGCGGTTTAGACCGCATGACCGCATGACCATTCAATCCGGTCTAGACTTCTTGAGCAGCGTTTCTAACATTGTCAAGACAAAAGTATGTGCCATTTAGACCATATTCTTGCTAATAGAGTAACACACATGTACTGTTTCCCTAAATCTGTAGGCGAGCACTGTTTCAAAATTTGTTTCTACCATAGTACAGATGCTGACCCTTGTAAAGTACAGTTATATTAAAAACAGGCATAAGGGAGTAAGTGGGACATTTTAGAAGTGCAAAGTCTGTATGAGGACAACCCACTGCGCTCTTCACAGATAGTTAAAATTGTTAGAAGACTGTGTAAGAAGGCTATTTGCCTGTTCATAAAATCAGATGGATGCAGCTCAGCAACTCTTTCTGGAACATTTGATGCTACTAGGTGCTGACTAGGATGATGAGTATTTGTATCATGTTTATCTAGAAGCATCTGGATAGAACAGGTATTTATTACCAAAATGGTTCTATAATGTGGATTGTTCTGTCATACCACCTACATACACAAATAGTGAATTTATACACCAAAGTCTGCAGCACCTCCTGAAGTTTTCCCATTGTGTTGTGAACATTTTGCTTTCTTCCCCGTTCTGGTCAGACTAAACCAGCTCTCAAGTAAACAACAGTTTACATGAGTCTTCAAAGAGAAGCAGAGTTAGAGAGAAATTCCACACAGCACCTTTTAAGAAGTGCAGATGAGAACTTGAAAGCTAAGGAGGAGATGATGTTCCTATCATTTGAAGTCCCGTGGTGCCTTCCCAACCATGAGCTGTTCCAGGTCCTCCTGGCACAGAATCATCCTGGCAGAGAATTGAGAGAGACCTGTGAGCAGCCAAAGCTGTGAGAGCCTCCCCCAGCCATCTGACAACCTTTAGCAGCCCCAGAGGCACTGTCGGACTGCTCTGCGTCCCCAAAAAGCCTGCCTCTGCCAAGGGCCTGAGCTTGGCCCGCTGCAGATGCCAAAGCAAGAGACAAAGCCCTCGGGAGGCAGCCTCAGGGCTGTCTGTCAGAGCCTGCACAAAGGAATCCTTCTTGGGGGGAGACTTTGGCTTTACAGTTCTCTGGCATGACTCCAGCTGGTGCGGAGGAATTAGAAGAGGATGGATAAGAGATTTTGGGGGAGGGAACTCAGTCTTGCGATTTAGCATTCAGACACTGTATGTGCACTTTTTTACTCAGTCTAGTTTATCTTCCCTATGGTGTATTCAGAAGTTCTGTCACCAGGAGAGAAGTTTCCAAGGAGCGTTGGAGGGAGATGGCTGGGTTTGGGTTTGGGCAGGGGAATCATCAGATGCAAAGAGCTCATCCCCATCCTTTCTTCATGTCAGTGGCACAATTTTAATAAGAGGACTTTGCCTTCTTCCTCCAGCTTTAAACTGATCATGGGGGAGCTATGATACTTCACAAGGCAGGAGCAGTGTTTGGAACTGTCAGTGATCAAACTCACCTTAACATTAACATAAAAATAATTATTATTGGCATCACATAACAAGAAACGCTAATAATCAGAGTAATTTGGTTTATTTTTAAACTGAGAAACAGTAAATTTCCGGTGTTGGTAGAAAAGCACTGATGAATGAAAATGATAAAATCTTTTTTTGCAAGACTTTTATTTTATTTGTTAAGGGCAGCCTGATGTTGGCGTGTATCTTAACCAGGGCATTATTTTTGTGCATTTTCTTTCATTCTTCAGCCCAAATGACACATCCCTGGAAATACCTAATGAAGACAAAACAGGAGGGTACCATCCCATGTTACACCTAGAATATCTATCTTATTTGGTGACTCCATGGGTGCTTCCCTACATGGATGCTTCCCTACATGAGAAAAGTGATGGCTTTCATTAAAGATTTAAATAAGAAAAACTATAAAGAGAGGGGAAAAAAATTTAGTTTTCATTAACAAACCAGAAAACTTTTACTGTAACAAAACATTTCCTTCCAAAAAGAGACTTTTAAAATTATGTGCCTGATAATCTTGCTGTCTCTTTCAGTTTCCCTTTTGGAGGAAAGCCAATGGGAAGCTTGTGGCAGGATAGTTATTCCCCTGAAATATTGATTTCCTTGAATCTGTTGTTTTAGCTTATGAGCCTGACTATTAGACAACAGTGTCATCAATCATTATCTGTGCGCAGGAGACCAAAATGTCTACAAAGTTATTTAGATTTGTTCTAGTCTTTGATATCAGTGTTTTGAAGATTTATTGATCTGCCTACGCTAGAAGTGGAGAATTTCGTTGATGTTAAGTAGCTTAGTTCCTGTTTTCTCTAAGGAAATGACCAGAAAGCTACAGTCTTGTCCCAGAGTACTTCAGGCAGCTGTTTATTAGCTTTCCTACATGGCATGTGCAGATGATCTCCACAAGAACAAGTGAGGAGGAGATACATTTTCTAAGTCATTTTGCTGATAACTTCCAAATAAGTTTTTCTATATATTTTATCTGGTGATGCAGCAGGTAGAAAGCAGGTAGCTTCGGTGAGAGTTATAAAGACTGAGTCTTAGTTAAGTGAGAGAAGACTTTTATGTTCCTAAGTGTATGCTCCACTTGTGTTGCACCCACAAAATCCAAGTGTGCTCCCCAGGCTTGGCAATGAGGGGCTTCCTGGCCTGTTTTTTTCTGAACACCTGTACAAGGATATTTATTAAGATAAGGAGAAGAGTGTTTTCCTTAAAAAGCGCGTGTGCACGCACTCTCTCTCTCCTCACTGTAGGGTTGCTGCTGTAGACTCTTTCCCCGTCCCCATCCTGCCTGGTTTCCTGCTACGTGTTTAAAGAAACAGAATATATATCCTCATAAAAATAATACCAAGTCATTGGTTCAGAAGAAAGAATGTCACCATTTGAGTTAGCAGGAATATTTCCTCTTGCATCAAGAGGCCTGACTGAGGCAGACACGTCTGACTTGCGATCCAATGTTATCCAAGCAGATGTAGTTTTGACTTTACGATGTTAAAAATAAGCCGGTGATAACCGGATAACTGTGTATTTTGAAACAATTATTTCCTTGGATACAGAGAGAGACAGTGTGTGTGCTTCTAACATCTGCACTTTTTCTTATTCGTGAGTGCATGAAAACAGGAAAATAGCATGAAAGACCTGAAGTGGAATTTTTGTTGTATCACAATTCTGCCAATGAACTTCCACTGGAAAGAAATTGACAGTTTTAATTGTGTTTTTTAAGCATGTAATATACAATTCATTATTGTGTCATGCATCCTATGATTGTGAGATACTCTTTATTACTCATTGTTATATCAGGCAACATTTCTCTTCTGCATACATCTGGTTTTATGTAGTTCCTAGCCATGGAAAAAAACATAGCACATGCTTTGTGGCATCTCCTCACAGTTGAGTTTCCTTTGCTTGCTTTTTACAGAGTACTTAGCATTTGCTTGGAACTTGATATTTTTGAAACAAGTCTTTATTTACAAGTGATGACATTAAAGATGAATAACACAAAGCGAATCAGTTCAGCAATATAATTTTGAAGTCAATCAAGAAACTCATAGTAATTAATAGATGCTTCATTTTAATCTCTTGCAACAGATGCATGTGCTCCTCTTGGCAGTTAACTGCTTTCAGGCACTAATTTGACACCATATGGGTGTCAGATTTCTGATCTCAACAACTGCTTAATTAATTGATGTCTTTATCTTTGAATGGGTTGTGTTGGCTCAGATCAAAAACCTAAGCATGCTATAAAATTGTAAAAAGAGAGAGCTTTCCTTAGAGACTAATGCAGCATAACACCAAAAATTGGGATATGTTATGTTTATGATTGATTTCACTTGGATATCATGTTGCCGTAAGTGTGAGAAAGAGAGAGGAGCCAGAAACTGAAGACAGTGCTGGGAAGCACATACGTAAACTATTGCTAACCCCCAAAATCATGAATCACTCCCTAATAAAAACAACTAAACAAAAACAAAACCCAGAGGTGGTCCTGAAAGTGGTATGCTGTGGAAACAGGTAAACAGAAACTTTAGATTTTAAAATTTTCTCTAGTCCGTTCCAACAAATGGAGCTTAGCTTGGCATTTGGGGAAACTTACAATATAAGTACGTGATTTGACATTAGATGCTCCAAGACTGTTTCCACAGCTGTCACGGTCCACTGCAGTTTTGCTCACCCCATGTCTAGAAGATACAGTAGAGGTGGAAAAGATGCAGACAAAAGGTTGACAAAGATGCTGAGAGGTATGGAATCAGCAAAAGAATTATAACTCTTCAGCTTGTAAAAGAGATAACTAATACAGCAAATCTGCTATATTAACTGATGTAAGGAAGATGAATAGGTACAATTTATTCACTATTTCTTACCATGCAAGAGGGTACACTAATTGAAATTTCGAGGTACGGTGTTTAAAAAAAAGAAGCAAGTAATTTTTTCACCCAAAGCATAATTAACTCACTGACACAGGATGTCATGGAAGCCAAGAGATATAAATGGATTCAAAGTAGGAATACAGAATTTTACAAAGAATAGGTCCATTGATGAACATCAGAAACAATAGCCCAGATGCAACCTCTGGCTCAAAAAATCTCTGAACTGTTGATTGCTGGCAGTTACGTGGCCTTGCTCAAGGAAGGGTCATTTGAGTTTGGCTGGTTTCTTCTGTTCTTTGCTTAGCCAACCTCAGCTGGCTAGTGTCAAAGAACAGCTACTGAGCTAGATGGATTTGGTTGGCCCATCATGGTCTTTCCATTGTAAAAAGAAGGTGTTTTGCAAAAGTTCCACATATCTCACCTCTGTCAGTCGTGTCCTGTTTCTCCTGTAATCACAGAAGCACAAAGAAAAACATAAGGGTCTGGGGTGGGGAGGGGAATCTTGCTGGGAAAAAGACTGTCATTTTACACAAACTCTGCACGTTCACAACAAAGAAATATCAATTCCATCAGGAGAAATAGAACTACTATGCCTTGGACCCTGATCAGGAATTGTCGCGAATGCTTTTGAAAAGGTTGCATTTCTAAAACAATTCTTCCTTAAGAAAAAAAAAAAAAAAGAAAGAAAAAGATTATGCTGTTTCTTGTAACTGTAAAAATAAAAATATTATGTTGTTTCTTGCAGCTGTGTCAGAAAGGGAATTCTCTGTGAGGAACATTGAGGTTTCTTCTGAGTCAGGCACGTTTCTTATACCACAGTCGGAGGACAGTAAAATTTAACTTGTGCTTTCAAGTATGGTTTTAGTTCCAGTTTGAAAGGGGTTTCCTGGATTCAGAGTCTGAGTTCTTGGCTGATCTCTACCAAAAATTTCAAGCCAATACTCAGTATCGCCTTCCCTCCCACTCTACCCAGGAATGTCCATCTCCGCTTGCCTATTGTACTGCCGTCCCCTGGACCCGCAGGCTGCCCTGCAGCCATGGTTAGCTAATTGCAAATAACATCTTGAGTCAGCAGCCGCATCCTTCTGACTATAAACTTAATCTTGCTCTTTGCCAACAGCTCACTCCCACAGAGGATGGAGGTCGCTGGAAGCATCCTACACCCTTTTTTTGGCTACCGCTGTTTCTCCACCGGGTGGAATTCATGAGCTTCCAGAGACATTTCGTTGCCAGATGGCGAGCCTTGCCCGAGGTAGGCAATCCACTGTGGTGCTAGTGTGTGACACTGCTGGGAGGACTCACAATACTCTCAGTGTGTCCTGAAGTTCAGGTTGGGAGTGACTGGGCTACAGCAGGATGGCATGGAGGTCATCAGCTCATACCTTTGGGCAGAGAGAGAAAAGGAATGGCATCACCCTGCATCTGTAGTTTTCAGCTTCTCTTTTCCTGGAGATATGATGTGGAAGCATGGAAAACAACTTTTTTAGTGAAACTGAGTAACTCAAATGTAACTTGCCTTATAAAGTGTCACCAGAAGTCTGTGTGGGCCAAGGGGGTGTGTTAGGCCAACTATTCAGGCTCCTTAGTATGACCTCCCTTATGAGTTACTGCTTCAGAAAATATTGGCTTAACTTTATGCTCAAACAATCAGGTGATCTTTACCACATGAGGAGTAGTACAAAAAATGAAAATGAAAATTAATTTGGGGTTGCAAGAAAAAGAAAAAGGAACATCCAAATTAAACGCCAATTACCATCAAGTACTGAGTTACTCCAAATGTTGCGTGACTAACATTTGGTGAAGTCTGAACTCTTCAGGTTTGTGGTTTCATCTGTAATAGCTATCAGCAATGCAAAAAAAAGGAGAAGTGTTTTCTTAAAGTAAGACTTTCTTACTGACACTTCTCAGTGAGAACTGAACTCTAGCTGACACAAGTCATGAATCATAATTATTGGAAAGCCCTAGAAATACGCTCGTCCCTTCCTCTACGCTTTCTCCTGGAAGAATGCTTCCTTTATGGTTCTCACCCAGTTAAATGGCAGTAACCGGTCAGGTATAGACTACTGGCTGTTGTCATGCAAGCTGTAACTGGAAATCTAAAAATGCACCACCAAAACCTAATAGTGAAACTGCGGGTTCAGACAACTGATGAAGCAGAAAGGGTAGGTGTGAGTTTCTAGCGCAGGCTGCCTGCTGACATCAGTCCGTTTCCTGCTCACCTTACTCACAGGAGTAGCCCTGCTGACATCAGCTAAATCAATCGTGTAAGCAAAACAGCTTTTGGACCTCTTGCTTCTCTGCAGAGATCTCCTAAAATGAAAGAAGCTGGCTAGTGATTTCATGTACAGAGGTGTTCTCTACCACCCCATATAGCATCTTACTTCCCTTTTTAGAAAGTTCTTTCCCCTTCATGTAGCTTGCCCCATCTCACTCTCTCTTTCATCCCTCCGGCTGGTGAGTACTAGTGGAACAGTGATTTCTGGCCCCCAAATTAAGCAATGTCTTAAAAATGGGTGCTTATACACAGTGTAAGCAACTAAATATGATAGAAATACTTAAAGGTGAAAACAGAATTCAGAACAACCACAGTAGACATATATTGCAATGACTGCACAGGAAACATTAGTACACAGCACCAGCAAACACAGATGACTGATTGCGTTTGGCCTTTTGCTTGGACTTGTTCCAGATATCCAGCCACACACATTCTGCTCAGTATCTCAGTATGGGATCTTAAAAAGGTGCTGCAGAAATTGCAAAATTGGTGTCCAGTCTGATGCAATCTCATCTAATCATTTTCCCACAGCTGTACATTGCAGCTCATGTTTCCTGAGTCCCACGATCACGTCTCTCCTTCCCTTCCCCTTTTATCTCTCCCCCTTGCTTCCTTTTCCTATTCGACTAACTCTTCTGCACCATCACCCCATCCTCCTGTTCTCCCAGACGTGTATTCATCAGCTGGTGTAAACCAGCATTGGTGCATTGATGTCAATGGGAGCGATGTCAGCTAAAAACCTGGCTGACAACACTTGTTTGAAATGCAGAAATTCAGTCTTGCACCCCTGCCTATCCTCATTGTGAGCACTTTGCCTCTGCGCTGGATGTCCGTGCCTGGCACAGCCCCTCCTCGCCACCTCCTGCCGTTAAAGCGTGAACTATTCACAGGGCTCTCTCTGATGGTGAGAGTTAAGGTGCTGAGGCAAAATGGAGCTGACATCCCGACAAGAATAACTTTGTGTTGCTGTAATGCCGCTACTAGTAATAATGACACAGGCTGCTGTTCTGCAGTGGCGCAGTGGCTACATCAGGGACTTTAAACCCTCACCGCTACTCAGCAAGACACCCAAGCTCTAAATATTTCTGCCAGTCTTCCCATAATTTTTGAAGTCCCTAGCAGCCCTTTCACGCGTGCGCATCAAACACTGATTGCAGGCTGGCAGTCTTGTCATGTTAAGAAAACAATGGCTTAGGTCCAAGCTACAGTGTTTTTCTTTCTGTGGGATGATCAAAGGGCTATAAACAAAGGCACAGAGAAGGTCTCCCAAACAAGTTTCTGCAGTGATTGCACTGAGGTTGCAGACAATGGGCGAAGTACAGTTAAGTCAGTGAAAGTGAAAAGGACTCGTAGGGAAAACTACATTTTCAGAGGCTCAGAGAGCCCAGTCAGCTGATGAAAAGGTGATTTAGTTATGTGTAACTGGCCCCCTCTGATTTTTGATTAACTCAGTGACAGGCCTCATCAAGAGAGTTCGGGTTAGCTGGTTTCATTTTGATTTTTTATCTCTTTTACCTTATGACACTATTGTTCCAGCCCTGGCCCCAGAGAGATCCCACTCGCTCCCCCCTGAACCATTGTAAGAAGAATGGTGGATCCAAGGGTGCTGGAAAAGCCGACGACATTGTTTTGCTGTCATGCAAACCTGGCTACATTATCATTATTATCATAGATTGACATCTTTCATTGCCTTTTCTGTTTTCCAAGACAAAAGAGCCAGCTGAGACTGGAACAAAGGAGAATACAGGGAAAAGGAGAGAATATGTCAAGCAAGAATAGTTTGGAAAGGGCCAAAAGTGGAAAAGGAAGTCTAATTCTAGCCTCATCCAGGGGAAAAAAGTTTTTTGAGAAATGTAAACAAATCAGGAAATCCTGGCACTTACTCCAGTTCCGATTTGGCGAAACACACCAGCCCTTTCCCTGTGTGTGAGCTGCTGTTTGTGAATGAAATCCAGATCAGGTTATTCATTGAGCCCTGCCAGTCCCACAGTTTCCAGGTTTCCTTTTGCCTATGGCATAGCTTAAACCTTAAAATAATAATAAAAAAAACATATGCATGTTATTAACTCTCCATATTCAAATGGAAATACAATGCTATCATAAATCTCTTTTTTTTTTTTTCTAATGTAAATTCCTTTCTCCAGCATGAAGCTGCAGGAAAGCCATTGTATCTGCGCAATCTAAACTTGAAAGGGAATTTTTGTTAAACTAGTTATGATAGGGGAAACATGTTTTTCACTGAGTTGAAAGATTAAAGTTGGTCATAAAAAGGGGTGGAGGGGCTGGGGGAGGATTATTGGTTGCTCAACTAATGATTAGATACAGGACTTCAAGGACAAATTAAGGAGCACAAAAAGAAAGATTTCTGAAGATAAGTGAAACCAGTTCCAATAATACCAAATAAAAGATGCCTTGTTTATCACGGATTTTAATCTCCCCCAGTTGTATTCTACCCCTGTTAGTCTAATTAGACAAAGACAGTGTAAACCCCAAAAGAGACAACCAATCTTTTGTAGACCTTGAATTCTGCCCAGCATATCTGTCTTCTAACTTGCCCTTCTTTTGCCTGTCTCCCAGCACGGGTAATTTCCCTCTCTCTTGTGATTCCAGCTTAAACGGCTTCTTTGTAACATTTTTCTCCCCCTGATTTTATTTTTGATTCCTTACAGAAATGCGACACCGGTTGCCAAAATTCCCTTTTTCCTGATTCAAAACGGTTTCTGGCTCATTAATGCTGTCTGTTTAGGGCAGGGAGGAGGTGCAGGAAGAGGAGAGGGGATTGAGTACGGCTGCTCTTACCTCAGGCAGGGTTTATCTGTGCTGTAGTACAGGGACTGTTTGAAGCTAAACTGAAGGATACATCAGAACCAATAAAAATAAAGTACCCGGGAGAGGTGGAATTCATTGTGTAGCTCTAAATACCCAAAAGAAAGAAGTGTACCTTGTCCATGGAGAAATGAGAAAAAGTTTCATAAATACCAACCGGTAGCGATGACGAGCTCTCATTAAAAGTCTGCCTGCACAATGAATTGCAAAGAGTCAAGGAAAAGATCCCAGTCTGCCTCGACTGATTTGGGCGTTACGGGTGGCTGTGGCTAAGGACTGAGGAAGCCGGGAGCAATTTCAGCCCTGCTCTGAGGTGGGCGCACATGTAATGATGCCATTGAGATGTTGCCTCTGTGCCTTGCACGCTCTCAGTCAAATCCTTGTGAAATTAAAACATCGAACAGCTGCTTGAATTGCTGAAGAGCTGGAGCTGTTCTTGTTTCCAGCAGGGGCCTTGCTTGCGTATTTGTTTCTCTGTGTGTGTGTGTGCTCATGTGTGAGCACGTGAGAAAGATGTGCGAGAGAGAAAAGACAGAGAAAGTAGTATTTGCACAACCACCTTTACTGCATAAAAACGGTTGCATCTTCTACCTGGAGATAATCAATGGCTGTGAGCCATCCTGAACTAAGATCACAGTGAAAGCAAGGTGTTTTCATTTTACTGTGATATTACCATAGCGTCATGAGCCTCTTTTCCGTGTGGAAGCTGGACCTTACTGTGATTTACATGGTGGCAAAACTAAAGTGACACTGTTTAGTTTTGGTTTCTTTTTTTAGGTAGATGTATTTTCTTAGTGGTAGAAGCTAGAGGTCCGTTTTTAAAAGTGACATGGCCTAAAATACAATTCTGCAAAGTTTTTCAAATTTTACTGTTCTGGCAGGTTTTTTCAAATACTTACATTTTCTTAACACAAATAATTCTGTGGCCAGCATTTTCAGAAACTGGAAAATGTTGCTACCCATCCAGATTTCCCTAAATTAAAAAAAAAAAGAAAATGCTATAAAGCAGTTGGTGTTTTTACATTCCCAATTGGTTTAAAACCTGTCTTGTTTTTTCATTTGAAGACTGACTACAGTCCACAGCACAGCACAGTTACACACAGTTACAGCTGCTGTGTCGGACACAGTCCTCCAACCTGCGAAAAATAGGTCCTTTCCGTATGGTTTGTCACCCACCTGGACCCACAAAGGCTGCCACCGAACGCCTGCTCTTCTTCCCCCTCTGAAGGGTGCTGCTTTTGGGGAGCGGGAGGTGGGAAGGGGCAGAGGAAGGTGGGCTGATGCCAGGGAGGGCTCGTTACATGCCACCGTGCTGCAGCCTGGAGTTCCCAGCTCAGCTCCTGCTTCCCAGCCATGCAAGCCACGGGGACTGTCAGACAGAGAAAGGAGAGCTTAGTTAGGGCCATCATTTTGGGGACCTTTCAGTACAGGTAGGATCCTGACTCCTTTCACATCAGTAGAGGGCTTTCCATCGCCTGCAGAGGCAGTAGCAGTGAGTCAACTATCCTGAACACGGCACTGTAACTGCATTTCTGCATCCAAAAGAGACATTTGTATAACCTGTAAAAATAGACATAAAATACACATTAATTCTTTGGTTTAACTTTACTGCTGTGAGGGCTATAAAAACAATCAACTTTTTTTCATGCCAGGGCACGGTTAATGACGAATAAAATAATCTGGAGAGAAAAGAAGTTACAGACCCATCTCTGACTGCCTTCTGTTGGTCTGGGAAAAAAAAATAAAATCCAGCACATGTGTATGAGCACTCAGAGGAGTGCTTGCAAAAGCCGTAGATGGTACATCTCTGTTACCCTGTCAAGGGAAAACTGCAGCAGCGCTATTAATTTCAAGCTGTTTCTGTAGCCTGCATAGTGCTGTATTCTCCAGTGCGGAAAAGAAGGGAAACAGGTGCTCCATCTCCTCAGCATCTGGTTTGGATGACCACAATACTCCAAACACCTGCACTTTGCAGTCCCGCCAAGCCTTGCCTGCTATTGTATTGGGCAGGACTGGCTGCCTATAGCAATAAAAGACATTGTTTATCAGTTGTACCAGGGGAACATGGGTTGTGAGGAGGGGACAGAACAAACAAACCTGAAAAAAAAAAAATCTAATAGGAAAGAAAAGTCTGTTCTGTAACTTGAATGCTTTTGACCATGAAAGGTCATTTTTTTTGCAGAGACTGGAAAAGAGAGACCAGCCTTGTGGCAGGTTTTCCTGTCTGAGCAGACAGTTGGCAATTGTGTTAAGAGGGTGATAGTTTTTTAGTATCAGGTATCGGGTTTTAGGACTTGAAGAAGAACTGTAGTTTCACATTTTAATACAGAATTGTTTTTACAGACTGTGCCGAGTTTTATCTCCGTAGCTCTGACTATAAACATGATGATTCACATCTTACTAAGAATGGGTTTAGGGCTATTTAGGATTAAAACTGAAACTTTGCCCAGAACCTTAGATGCTGCAGTTTATTCTAATTTAGGTTTCCTCTCCAGGACTGGCAAAGCCATCTCCCTGAATGTGAAACAACTGATACATTCAGAAAACCAAGTCAGGGCAACACATTTTAGAAGAAGCCGTAATGTGAGCAGTCCGAGTGAAGTCAATGGTATTACTTACACCCTTAAAATCGTGCACAGATTTCAGGACCTTTTTTAAGATGGCAAATTATTTGGTACTGAAAGGATTGGCAGATGGTCTCCCTAGATCCTGTTCTGCAACCTGCAATAGTCTTATTTTCTGCCCTTGTGAAAGCTGCTTAATTTAGGGGCATTTTACTTTTCCCCACCTGGAAAACCGGGCCGGTAACAGTTACCGGCTCCTGTGTTTGCTTTTTTGCGGGAGGCGCCCGGGGCCTTGGAGCTCCTCAGAGGAAAGCCCTTGCAGAAGCGATAGGCCCTTCTGCCATGGCAGCAGGCGCAGTACCTGTCGGTCGTTGCTAGCAGGCGGGGAGGCCGGTGCGGGCGAGCGGAGCTCC
>NW_008794211.1:3453251-3478759 GCF_000699145.1 Aptenodytes forsteri | reverse complement strand
GGGGCCGGGCGCCGGGGCCGGGCTCGTCCCTTTGCCGTGAGCCCCAACTAGCGACAAACCGGCGGAACGGCAGCAGGGCGGCAGGGCTTGGGCGGCTAACGCGAACACCGCTATCTTCGGGCGAAGTCTTCTGGGGCGAGGACAAAAACTTGCCTTGCCCCCCTGAACCGGGGCCGTTCCACTGGCCTTAAAATATCCGTGACATGGGGCTTACGTGCCAAGGAAGATGAATGGCTTGCCTCTCAGCTTTTTGAAAAATGTTTCAGGACGGGGCGAGGGGGGGAGTTCGTACTTCGCAATGATGCGAAGTCTGAAGCTTTGCTGAGAAAAAGCGCCCCTCTGAGCGGCACGAGGAGCGCTTCGCTGGCAGGAAATACTTTTGTGGAGTGGTGGACGTGACGATATAAACAGGTAAAGAAAATCTGACAGTGCTTATGCAAAAAGTAGAGCCATTAAGTACTCAGCTTGAGAACATAAAGGGACACCTGCAAGACAACATATGGAGCACTGGATTTTGTTAGATAACAGCTTTTTTTCTTTTTGTCTGCAATGATCCATCTAACTTCCCAGTTTACTACATCTCACACATAAATGCCAGTGTTTAAGATCCACAGCTACCCGTTCAGATGAATGATGGCGTAAGACATAAAGATGAAATAGGCTAAAACATAGAGTGGAAAAATGAGAATAGGTGGGAACTATCGTTATACTCGTCAAAGGGTTGATATATAGCACATACATGCACCCACTGCTGCACTCCGTGGACATGGTTAAAGAGAGAAACTCATGCTCAGAGAACTTTGGTGTTGCTACACTAGTGAAATTACATGAGAAAGAAAGTACTTCCAGTTCCTTGGGACTTCTTTTTTCTGTCCAAGCAGATGCATCTTCTCAGATTCACTGTTTTTACACTAACCACTATGACTAACTGCATATTTGGATAAAGAATGGGGAATCTTATTTCGAGCATATGAAGCGTGGAGATTAGCCATCGCTGAATTCAGTCCTAATCCTGGATTAAGTTACGCTCTTGTTGGCCACGATGTACAAATTATGACATTTAAGGCTAAGAAGATATATATCCATATATTATACATGGAGAGAGAGAGAGAAAAAGAAAGATATGAAAAGACGTACATTTAACTGGTAGGAGCTCACGTTTGAAGCTCAGCAGTTTGCAGAATGCTCCTGATAATAAAGTTGTGATTGGAGGCTGGTAAATCTGCAGAATCATTTTTCAAATTGGTTAAATGATGCAGTTGCACTCAAAAAAGTTGTTAAACCAACTTCTGATCCCTAGGGATTGAGCACACTGACTACCGCTTGTGCAGCCAGGAAAATCCAGTTCTTAGCAATGACCACTTATTCCCGGTAATGATTAAATAGGTTCCATAAGATCATTTGAAAAGTGGTTTGTTTAAATACCATTTATTTGAAGGCCATTAAGTCTCTGGAGTTCAAGGGTAGCAAGGGAGATAATGCCAAGGCAATGATAACACATCCCTATTTTATGACACCAACTGCGCCATAGATCATACTTTGTACATGATTTAGGTGTGGAGAAAAGCTATTCTAATAATACATCTTATCCTTCACCTTCTATCAAGACGGTTCATATTAAGAAGGGAGGTTGGGAGGGTAAGGAAGTAAGGATATTAGCCATAAGCAGTCTCTTTGTCAAAGGCTACAGTCACTGCACTGCAAAATCTTTTCTGCAGAGTGCACTTTCTTGTCACAGTGCCGTTATGTCACACCCCCTCGATTCACCATCTCCTAAAAACCAATTTTGTGTATTTGCTTAAATTCAACCACCTGCCATCTGGTGATACGTGGATGCTGTTTCAAGGCTCCCTCCAGAAATGCTGTTCTTAGAGGTACCACAACTTGTTTGCTTAGTAAGAAGCAGAACGGGTGGAAGCCCGGCTCTGTGGAAGTGGGTGGCAGAGCTCCAGCTGAATGAATTGAGGCCAGGATCTTTTTCCCATAATGTTCCCATAAAGTGAATTAAAAAAAAATGGGAAAGTAGGACACAGCAGAGCTCTCCATGATCATAAATTTGCACCATATCCTGCCATTCATACACAGGCACCAGGGCCTTTGAAATCACTGAGTCAATGGGAGACTTGCCTGACAAAGAATTACAGGATTACATCCTCAAATTGTTGAAGTTTCATGTGTGTAACTGAACAGAATTTCCTTTGAAATGAAGACAAAAACCCTTGTAAGGTTAAAAAGTGAATCTGAATTTTGTATTTTTCTGAGTCTGTAGTTCTTGCCTTGGGTCTCATTTTCGGAAACACAGACTTGGATGTGACCCAAAGCTTTTTCAGCACCTCATCATTATTAACTCAGTGTTTCTGCGTGAATGTAAATTTTCCAGTCCTCACTGACTAGACAGGCAGACAAAGCTAAATCAGTCAGGGCATGCTTGACACATCTACTACAGCAAAGGAAGAAGAGTGGAGGAGCTTTAAAATTGGGCATGAAAACACAAAGCAGTTAAAATCAATGCACTCGCCCTACCAGGGCAGTATCAGAGAATCGATTAAAATGATGCCTGATAAGAAGTCTATAGGAAGCAGCGGTGAAAATAAGATATTTAAAAGCAATGGGATTTACTATAAAACAGAATTTCAGTTTACCAGAAGCCATGTGAACTAAAACAGCTGCTATGTATGAGAACGATACTCATCTAAATAGATGGTTTACCATGGGTTTCCTTAGCTTGACAGGATTTTACTGTGTTTAGTGTTTCTCTGTGGTGGCCATATCATTTCTGACCAGAGCATCATACAGAGTAAACTTTAATCCACAAAAAGAAATGTTCACCACCAGCTACCTATTTCTGACACTCTGACTCAGATGGGCGTAAATCAGTATCTGTTTCTCTTTCACCTCTGTGTCTTGCCCAGATCTTGAGCTTGGTGGACCAAGGCACAAAGAGGTCCGGCAGCTTAGGCAATTGCACAGCGAGTCGATAGTTTAGGTGGGATTGTGGCCTGAAACTCTCCCGGTTCCTACTGGTTTGCTGCAACTGCCAGGCTTTACAGCCTGCCCTTGAGACAAAGTGTATGGAACTGAGCGGGGAGTGGGAGCAGCAGCTAGTGAAAAACCCAACAGCTCCTTTTCAACACTTACTCTCCTTTTTGCAACTCTTGCCATTTAGATTTCCATTTGCTTAAAGGTGCCTTTATCTGCAAAGAAAGCAATGCCTTACGTGCCCTTAAGGAAAGGTCCTCTGTGCTTGTTACGTTCCAGCTCTGGCAAGGACGTGCTTTCTATCAGGGAAACAACTCCTGCCCCAGCCCAACCCTCGTACCTAACGGGTAGCCACAGGCTTGCCCATGAATACATGTGAACACACACTGCCTGGATTCAGCCAGTGAACTTTGTTCAGGGACTACTGTTTAACTCTTCCAGGCGTGTTTTTTATACTGCAGGCTCATCGCCGGCTGCCAGAAGGCAGCCCTGCTGCTGGAGGAAACCACTGAGCTCCCTTCCTGCCCCAGACCACCATTCATGCCCTGGGCCTGCCCCCTTCCTTCTGTCGGCACGAGCATTTGTGGGGGACCTGGTTCAGGGAGCTGGATCACGTCGTAGTTGATCTGGCCCGCTCAAGAGCTTTTTTAATTCATTTTTTCCAGACAACTCAGCTCTCTGCTCTGGTCCCACAAATGCCTCCAGGGAGCAGGGAGTATGGGTTGGGAAGGAATGGCTGGGGCACATGCACAACCAATCTAAGCCAAATTTATTAGCTGTAGAGAGGTCTCAAAGGGTGTGGAGGAGAGATTAAAGAAAAGAAAGCTTATTTGTGCCAGTTCCAATAAATCAATGTATTATGAGTTCACCCATCATGAAGCATCAGAGAATTCACGTGGGAGACAGCAATGGTGAATGAATGCTCCTCCTGCATGTAGAGCTTCAAGCAAAACTCACATCTTATTAGACATCAGAGAACCCAACCACAAGACACAATTCCTCGCAGACCAGGCTCCATTGGCTCTGCTGTTCACAGACCTACTCATTTCTTTTTACTCTTTGATAAGATCTGGTGGTTCACTGCAGTCTAACCTCTATGCAGCGGATGAGTGAGAAGGAACTGGGTGATTGGAGTATTTTCTGCTCTTGCGCAACAAAGCACAGTAGTTCCTGCAGAGATGTCAGGACTGGTAACCCTACCTGTCAGGTTGCCACACCAGCAGTTTAGGAAAGATCCTGATAGCACCTCCTGCTTTTGTTTTCACCTATTTCTAACCTGTCTCTGTCAGATTTGCAGTGCTGGTTCCCTTCTTCATTTTGAAAACAAAATGAGCTCTTTGTAAGAGGAAATTGCACGAAAGAAATAAACCAGGTTGATCATGACGATCAATCCTATGAAAATGCAGGGTTGCCCTGGGGTCTGGTGTTTGGTCAGATCTAATACAAATGACTGTTTTTTCACCAGCCTCTGTGGGAGACAATTCCACAGGGAATTGTGTATCTTACTGTAAAGAGATTTTCCTGCTTACTTCTTCCCTTTTTTTTGACATACGTATCTGCACTACCTAAAATTCTCAATTATTAGAAATAGTCCTCCTTTTAAAAATACATTTAACACCTCTGATCTAAATCTTCTCTCATAAATTAATCCTTTCAGACCCCACATCATTTTTGATGTAGTTTAATCCAATTGCAGTATGTATTTTTGGTTAGCAAAGAAAGGAACTTTCAATGACATCTGTCAGTGCCCTATGGCCAAAAATTGTGTTGGTCCTTTCTTGTGACCCTGTTCTTGCAAAATCATGTTCAACATTTTGTCCATAAGAGCTGGCCAAGAATGATAGTAATGCTTCATGGTAATTTGGGGGATAAATTCATGATAATCCCAGACTGAACTTCAGAAAAGGCTTGGTTTAGGATTTTCCTCCTGTCATCTCTTCTCCTTTCCATCTCATGCTTTTTTCCAGAGAACTGAAAAAGAAGAAAAGCTAGAAAGGGAAGAATACTTGTTGAATTACTTATTTGTAGTGTTGTTGCCCTTTCCTACCTCAGAGGGACTCAGTCCAGAAGCTATACTAGAGTCTTCTTTTTCCCCACAGATGTAGTTACTAAACCAAATCAATTTCACCTCTACAGCCTTTTTAAAACTAATTTATTTTTCCCCATGCTTACTAAGAAAACCTTTCACAAGCCCAGACGGGCAAAACCGATGCTGGCCTGCCTCATGAAACAGGCTAAAGCTGACACTGTCTTGAGACCTTCTTTAGTTAGTGAGAGATTTGTACTGTTTCAATTAAGCCTCAACCATACAACTGAAATACAAAGAAGCTATTCATTGGGCATGCTGAGTTCAATATGTGGATTTGGACTACGTGTCTACTAAAACACCTGTTGAATTGCCGATTCCCATTATGCTCTCCAGAAGCTGGCTCTCAATCTGGCAAATGAACTTAGTTCAGCCTTGCCTTATTTTTGGTATTTGAGTTGTCAGTCACAGGCTGGGAGATTTCCAAGGAGTACCTGTAGCTACTGTAAATTTTGCTCATGTCATTGTTCCCTCCTGTCTGCACCTACATCATGGGCTAGCATGGGGTCAGAAGCAGCTCTTCTGCTGGAGCTTGCACCGCCCTGACCACCTCTGACAGTAAAAGCTACGAGAGCATTTTGTGCAAAACATAGATGTCAGGCAAGATTCCCAGGCAGAGACTTACTTCACTTTGTAAGTACTCCTATTCCCCTTCTTTCTGGTTATTCCTCCTGACCTTTCATTTCAATTATTGACAGAAAGGGAAAAAAGAAAAAAACCCAAACCACAAAATCAAAACACCTACAGTCCCCAGAAGAAATACAGTAGACCACATAAGCACTGCCTGACTCACAACGTTATCCACCAGTATATTCTAGCAAAAGCAGGGGATAGGGAAAAATGTGGGCCAGACAAGAGAGCTCTGGGCCAGCCGCCTTCTGCGCCCTTTCCCCAGGGCTGTCTGCGCCTCTGCCCAGCAGCCCACAGAGGACACAGCAGCCAGACTCCACCTACACAAAGTTGGCCTGTCTGGTTGCCTACATGCACTGAGAAAGCTTCTCCCCTTTCTTCCCTCCAGGATTTCAGAGCCAGGACGCAGGGCATATGCAATGAATGAGCATGGGCTCTCTTCTGTCATCGCTGAGTGGTGGTAGTAGCCCTCGCTGGGACTGCGCACATCTTGGCGTGAGAGGAATTGTGACTTATCCTTTCCCACTTCACCAAGTCGGGAGATGAGATGCAGGTCAGTAATGTGACATAGCCTCATAACCCGCAGGCAAAGCCTGTTAATACTGCCTGGGATAAAACACACATGTTCTCCCAAGTCATGTGGGCTGTGAACGATGAACTGGCTTTGTAGCCTGTCCCCATGGGACAAGACATTTATGAGTGATGCCTTACGGTCCTCCGGGATTCACAAAAATACTCAAAAATGGGGAAACTGCCTTCAGCTTCCAGGACCCTCACAGGAGAGCTCCACGGAGGACAGGCATTTGCAAGGGAAACCGTTCTGCCACGCTGCAACTGCATCAACAGCATTTAGTCCAGCACTAACTCTCACTCTTTCCTTTCAGGCCAGCCTTCAAATCAGGACTGGCAACTTAGCCAACAGACCTGGAAAAAATGCATTAGGCAATGCATCTTTGAATAGGAAAACCCTCTTCAAAAAATAGTATCCCCACGCCCATGCTACGGCCTGTGTTGTTGGACCTGCTGTCCTGACCAGCTCAAGCTCCTAGCCCATCAAAGAACGGGGTGTGCAAAGAGACTCGCTTTGCAAATGGTCTGAGGCAGCTCTGGGAACATCTCAGACACACTGCAGAACAAAATCAGTAATCATTTAAATTATTCCCAGGACTCCCTGAGTGACATTTGTTCCAAATAGAAGAAGCAGTGGCAGAAGGGATGTGACTCCCAGGCTGTTCCCTGGGCCCAGGCTCTCCATCTCTAAGACAACTACCCAAGGTGCCTCTCAGAATGCCAAGGGGCATTTATTAGAAACCAGGAGAGCACAGAAGTGTCTCTCCTCTTGCCAACACAGCAGCCTGAGTGGTGCTGAGCTTAGAGGCCCTGGGACAGGGCAGTTCAGATGAAGGTATTAGTAAAAGGCATCTGGGGAGTGTTTTGGCTGTAAATTTAAGAAGTGGAAAAAGTGGGGAGAAAGGTGAGGCCAGCGAGAGCAAAAAATAGGTCTGGACCAACTGCCTACAAAGGTCACAGCACTTCTGGAGCCTATTTCTCAGACTTTTTAGACCCTCCCCACCCTCTGAGCACCAGGTGTGTGCCCCAGCATGCTAGTCCTGGGAGTTTTTAGGAGGACCTGAGACCAGCCCCACCATGCTGGCGGCAGGAGGCCAGCCAGCTTGTGGCTTACCTCTCTGAGATGAGCCTCACATCTGCTTCAGCCCCAGCAGGGCCTTTCCAGAAACATCAGCATCACTTTTGCCTCCTCAAGACCTTCCAGCCTTGGCGAGGCTGATGCGTGCACTATGCCTACCCAGGTGCAAGCAGTGCAAGCCAGGAGCCATCTGCAGCACCCTGCCCTGCTCCCTGGAAGATGTTCTCCTGGCCAGCTCTCTGTCTCTCTGCAGCACAAGACAGCCAGCTTCACAGCCTGCTTTTCCCTAAGCAGTGGACTCTGTCTGAACCAAGATAGCCGGGCTTGGCTGGCTTGCGGAGGACACAGGAGGCAGGAAGGGGGAACTGCTTCCTAGGAGTGTTTGGCAGGACGTGGACGAAAAGAAGGAGTGCAAAGGTCCCATGCTGTCTGGGAAGAAGTGATGCTGTCAGACCAGGTTGCGCTGGCATGTGTTTGTGACGAATGGTTGACCCCCAGGAGCTGGAAAGTCAGGCTGGAGCGCACATGTGTGGCCACACATTGTCTCACCCCACTCCATACCATATTGCTGCCGCTCTGGGGGTGAGCTGGAGGGAAGGCAACCAGCGAGTCAGGACACCACAGGTCCCGAAATCCATGCCTCATGGGGAGTATTTTGCATCCAAAGAAAGAGCACACCTATTCATGCTTTTTGTTTGCTGCCTGCCCTCTTGCGCACGGTGGCTGTAGACAGTGCTTTTGCCCATTCAAAACACCAGGCTGATGGGACCAGCTTCTGCTGGCATGTGAGCAGGGGATGGAGGAGGGTGCCTTAGCAGCCCATGCTGGTGGAGCTGCACCAATGCACGGGCACCCTGTGAGGACTCGCCCTCATCTCCACCCTGATGTGGCCAGTCATTCATCAAACACAGGGAGCCTGGCACCAGTGCAGAAGGGTGGCAGGGTGTCTTTGCAAAGGGAGGGGAGTGGGCTTTGTAGCTGTGCGGGTCCCACTGATTGGCAGTGGGGGTAAGGAGAGCCCTGGCCCTAAACACAGATTGCCTTTGGGATGCAACTGGAGGTGCAAGAAGCAAAGGGTGCTGTCGGGGTGACAGTGGTTTCTGGGGTGCTGACAGGGACCCTGTAACAGGACAACATGGACAGGGTCTGTATGGATTAAAAAAAACAGTGGTGGGCATGAGCTCAATAGCATCTCGGCCATGAATTCACAACAAATAAATCTCCTTTCACTCAAGGGAGAAGCTCTTTTGTTTTCAGCCAGAGGCTAAAAATCTATCTATAGCTAAGGCCAAGTAAATATGCATTGACTTTCTGCTTTTTAAAAAGATATTTCAAAAATCACGTTTGAAAGTACCCAAGAACTTATGCCAAGAAATTTCCATGGGGAAAAAAAATTACTTCACTCATTTTTTAAAATTCTAATAAGAAATGTGCCATAAGTTTAATTTATGAATACAACTGATGAACATAAACATAAAATGATGTGAACTTTGGCACATATCTGTTGGAGAGCTGGAATTCAGTTCCTCATGCTAGGGATGAGTGGATGGGTAAAACATTTAGGAATATCCCTTCTTCTTACTTCACACCATTACAGAACTTCTGCCTGGATTACCAGCTAATAGAATACTCTAATTGCTCTGATGACTAGCATTTGAGTAAGGATTTGCCTGTTGAGGGAGAGAGCAGAGGCTGGCAACTGACTCATCTCATGAGCTCCCTTTTCTAAGCAAGTATTTATCTCATTCTCCAGTGACTAATTGCCCACTGAGATCAGGTTCTGAAAATAGTAGATCCAAGCATAACAGCGCTGTTTCGTTTTCGTGTGGACATACTGAGGTCAGGAAAGCTACTGTGCATCCACCAGAGCTCCCCACTACCTCTCTTGGTGACAGCTGAGCCCAGTCTGGCCTTTGACCAAAGAGAGAGCAAATGGGTTCCAGCATTCTGGACAGAAAAGTAAGGCTAAAATAATGAAATAAGTGGCTGATAATACTTCATGTTGACCTCACCCTGATTTGAGTCTTTATAAAGCCTTTTGAACAGGGGTCTAAGTCCACTTTGGTGCCCAGGAGTTTTGATGGCAGCAAGGGGGTTCCCGTGAGAGCCCTGAGCAAACCCGCGCTGGGAGGCAGAGGAGGCTGCGCCCCGTGTGCCCCCCTTGCAGCCATTGCGATCACAGCACAAGCGAGGCCAAGCAGGCTCTGCGTGGGTTTCCACCACCACTCCTAGAGTGCCTTACAGCATCATCAAACAACCCCGCTTGGGCAAGCCAGACGGTGCATGCTTCTGGCTGAAAAGGCCCATGTTGTAGGCAGCCAGATCCTCTGGGGAAGGCAGGGCGCCTGGATGCTGAGCTGCCCTGAGAACGTGGGTGCGTGACACCCACACCTCGGCATCCCAGGGCCAGACATACAGCCTTTAATCATCCCCCGACCTGCGTCTCACTTTACAGCGTGCATTTACCCGAAGAAACTTTGGTCTGATCTGCTAGGACATACTATACCTGGCTAAACAACGGGTGTCAAAATAAATGCAACCTCTTCTGAAGGATTTGGGGAAATCAGGGGTGAAATTTGTTGCCAACCTGTCAAAGAGTAAACACTAGCTTATTGGTATGCAGCTGGGTCAATGATTCGTTAGTTTAGCCCCTGGGGCTGTGTTGCTAACTGTTCTTTCAAAGCAGGGTGAACAAATGTCTGAAGGCTAGAAATTGCCCATATGGATCTGAACTGGGATGTTACGGACAGTCTGAAGAAGAACAGTATGGAGAGTTACACCATCTTAAATGACATGGAATTGTACCCTTTGACTTATGTATCCCTATTTTTAGTGATCCCTACGACATTTACTTGCTACACTGATGAAAAGTTGTTCAACAACTGCAAGACTTAAAGCTCTTATATGAAAAAGTTATGTATGTTTAGGGACATACATAAAGTGGCCTCAGGAGGGAGAATCAATGAAGGGAAAAAATGTCTCCTATACAGAAGAGGAAATAATTTCTGACAAGTTGCCTTTGGTGAAGGTGTAGATGTTGCATCTAGTGCTTAGAGTCCTTCTTGCTAGGCATTGCTAGTCTGAAAAGCCTGGGGTGTTTAATAATGTTATCCCTCTTCAGCAGGAAAATAATCTGTCCTTTCCATTGAAAGGCTGAACTTGTGAGAGTTTTGAAAAGTCCTTCCGCAGGTGAATGAAATAAATCACAGATGGAGGCAGGCTGCTGATTTGGATTCAATTACTTTTATGTGCACATACTCTGGTGGTGGTAATTCAGGAAGCCAAAGAAGACAGGAGAGGCTGTAGAATAATACACCTCATTCAAATGTATTTGAATAACCTTCTTTGACCTCTGTATATTTGTAATGAGAGAGATTTGTTAAGCAGACTTCAACACTGACAGAGAAAGAAAACCAACTTTGAAATATGCTGGGTATTAGGATTATCTGGTCACCAGCGAGCATGAAGGATTCAACACAAAAGCTCCGTTTTCCATGTAAAGGGAGATAGGAGGTGCCTTTACAACATGCAGATTTATCTAAAAATCAAATACACACCAAAAGCTGGATGGCTGCTGCTGGCACCTTCTAAACCCACCTATTTGTTCATTTCTGTGCAGCTCAGATCTGTTAAAGGTATTCCTTCAAGACAAAATAAACCCCTCTTTCAGCAGATTTGGTCCCTAAAGATGCACCGGGTTAACTTGTCTGAACCATTGACAAAAACTGCTGCAGATCAAATACGTTTACTTAACAGGGTGTTTCACAGAAGAGTTGTGCTAATTACCAGATCAGACATATGGAACTATGCTGTGCAAACAGGTTTTTAAAATGTTTTTCTTTCAGACTTGGTGAGAAGTGTCTGACACACCACAATCAGTTCATTCATTTGGAAGATTTAAGTCTCATGCTGGATGGCTGCTGAAAGCCTGCAACAGTTTTCTAACCTAAGGCTGGCCATTTTCATGCAAATGATCTGATTAAGTAAGACATATTGGACACCGGCACAGCCATCCTCCATTTCATTGGAGCTCCAAGCAGGGAGGAGACCTCAGTGTCTAGGACCTCTTCATCACTAGGAAGATACTTTGCTTTTGCAATTTAGGAGGAATTGAACACTGTTGGCTTGTTCAATACCATGTCAGTGTATGCGCGTTTAGTCTGTCCCCTTTTAGCATATAAACATAAGGCAAACAAGTATAAATCAAGCTTAGGCCAGTGAATTTGGGGAACTGTCTTTCTGGCCCCTGAAGGTCTGTGGAGCTGTATTTGCAGCCCCAGGGTGGGGATTGCTGAGCTGGTGATACATGAAGCCTCTCCAGGAGCAGAGACCTGTGCTCAGGGCACAGTGGCTGGGCTGGTCCAGTGCCACTGAGAAGAAAGACTGGCACTGTACTGCCCTGCCATCTGCAGAGGTATCTTGCTTGCAGATAGCTTGAGAGTCTGTAGCTCGACACAGGATTGTAGCATATAGTTTCACCATCTGAAAGCAGCCAGCAAACCAGCCCCTAACGACCCATAGTTACTCCTGTACAGACTCAGCTGTCCCCACTCAGCACAAGGGCAGCAGCACCAAAATAAAGTTAAGGATTTATTTAGAACAAGGGCAATATAGAAAAGAAAACCCTAAAACATATTTCAAAATAAGACAACTATCTGCAAGGTTACTGGCTGCCTAGTCACCTTCCTCATGAGCATCTTCATGGATTGTGCCTTCCCACCCAGATCAGTAAATCCTGTCTCATGGTCCCTTCTCTAATTCGAAAATCCATTCCCCTCTCCAGCTTCAGAGTGTCTTTTAAAGGCCACTTAGCCCACTTAATCTCCCTCATTGTTTTTCAAGTTTGTTTGGAGATACTCTTATCTGGGAGAGTGTTGCATTACCTTCCTGGTTGTTCTTCCAGCAGCCCCCAATAAATTAGTGCAGGAGAGGCATACAGCAAATACTAGACAATGTAAATTATTTGATCTGTCTCCAAAACAGGATTTTGCAGTAATGTCCTTGAAAGTACTAGGCTTTACTATCCATAGGCACACATCTCCACTTCATACCGTGGCCGTGGCTCTATGTGGCACTCATTTCATCAACATGCTATAGCACCTCACTTTTACTTAAACCAGCACAGCTTCCATGTGTTACCAAGCCCAAGCTGCAGCCATTTATGAAAGTGGTTGGAAATAACCCCACCTAAGTTTACACACCTGCACATATAATTCCTCTAGCCTATTTTAGACATGTACCTCCGAATGAGATGAATTGAACCCCAGATGTGCCCGTTTCTCTTCACTGCTTCTAAAAAGAGCCTTGAGAACTAACTCAGACATAGACGCCTACATGGTAGACATCTGATTTTGGACCAGAAGTCCCACCCAGTATAGCAACGCAGCAGATTCCTACATGGCTCCATTCTGAGCTAGCCAGACATACACCAGGTCTACTCTGAAAGTCATGTAGCTGTGCTATCATGGCAGCAAGCCCAGGCTAATAAACCGTATTGCTGGAGGAGTATGTGGCAATAATAAAATGGCTACCCAACTTCTGGAAGGGAGTGAGCTAGGTAGGGTACGGCCTGCTCTAATTATAAACAGAGTGAAAAGGCAGCTGTCTGCACTTGTTTGTGTACCTTTTCTGCATTGTTTAGTCTTTATAAAAACTTGTGATTGGCACTGGATCTGTTCTGGGTCCAGGATTTTGATTAAATGTCTGAATCAAGTGCCTTCTCCAATGTGCTCATTAGGTAAATTCTACTGTATCACATTAGTGCAGAGCAAGTCAAGAAGCTTACGCCTTGCCAACTAAAGTGTTATCCAGCCTACGACTTAATAACTCTTAAAAGTCTTGCCAGCTTTGCTATGAAGTGTGAAAAATTCACCTGAAGCACATAGTCATGCCAAAAGAACTCTAATGTAGATATAATTATCAGCAAAAATATCCTTCAGCTAGCGTAGTTTATTTATGTCAATAAAAATTACAGTTGCTTATAGCTATATTTATTATGCATCCTTGTGTACACAGACACTCTTGTATATCAAACTTCTATCAGCTGCTGTGGTATAGGTAGACATACAGCAGACTATCATTAGTGAATACAAAGACTCTGCTGGAGGAATGCTGGGTATGCTTTTTGCAATGTTTGAAGTGTACATTTTGCCTATGGAAAGACTGTACACTTTTCCCATTCTTTCTTAACAGGATATAGGTATAGTGTTCCCAGGGTAGGTTTTTAACTTGTTGGGGGCTTTTTATACAAACTAATTTAGTTAAATTTTCCTAAATGAAGAGATGTAAGCTATTCATAACTTTTCTAGTAAACTTAGAATGAAAACAAAGTATGGTTTGAGACTCAACATACAACAATTTAAGTATTTGAGTTTATGGGTTTGCCCAAGGCTAATTAGGGCCTGATCCAAAGCCCATTTGAAGACAGTGGGAGTCTTTCCACTGGCCTTAGTAGATTTTGGATCAGGCTTGGAGGGCTATAGGAAAAAAAAAGAAAAAAAGAGAATGTTGTCACAATTCAGCCAAATAAATGAAAGCATCTGTCACGTATCATGATTTGAAACTAATTGCATGGAAAATTAGATTTATGCCCCCAGAGATCTGATGGAATCTGGATTCAAGCACTTTCTTTTTCTTGTAGTTTAAAATATTTTGTTTTCACTTTGTTAGCTCATTTTCAAGAAATAATCTCTGCCCCTTCCTGTAAAAAGAATAGCTTTGTCCTGTAAGAGCCAAACCCAGAATTGATATTCATGGTCTTCCAGAAAAGAAATTCAGTTCCAGCCTTGTTATTGTGATAATTGCAAGCTTGCTTTTCTGTGTGAGAAGAGAGAGGGTGAGAGCTGAGTAAACAATAAACACGGATCGGCTTTTGCTGCTTTTATGTGCAGCGGCAAAGTGCTGGCCCTTCTGGCCGCCTGCATCTGAACCCTCTGCGCCCTCCCTGTGCGGGGCTAGAGGTGCTGCAGGCAGGGACCCCTCCGGCCCTGGGACCTGCTGCTGCTCCCCGCTGCCTGGGAGCCCCTATGTCGAGTGCTGTCTACAGCCCTGCGACTCAGGGGGCACAGGGGAAAGTACCTCCTCCTTACATCTCAGACCCCAGCGCCCCAGCTCTGGTCTTACTACAATGTTTAAATGACTTGCTAAGTAAATAAAATACATTTTTAACCCAGCTTGGAAGTGATTTTTGAAGAAAATAAAGGGATTGCACATGCCTTTCTTAGGCAGCCTTAGGAAATAGTTTATAAAAAGCAAGAAAGTGAAAATGAGGGACTCCTTTCAATCTCGTTTTCTTGCTCAAGCAAACAAAGCTCTATTTGGTTGTTTGGGACAGATTTTCAACTTGGGCCAAGCAGATTTGCTGACTAGTCTATTCACTACCCTAAAAAATTACTCCACTTAAGCAATCAACAAGACTCGTCCTGCCATTTCCATGTGCTCACTATCAAAGAAGGTGAGCTGAAAAGCCCTGTATATGAGATGCATGTGGGGGATCCAGGGTGTCCTTCTAACAAACCGTGTTACGACAGGCTTTTTGGTACACAGCCACATTCCAGCGTTTCCCTTATGAAAGGGAGACATGCAGCAGCACATCCTCCTGCACAGTAACCCTGGAGCTGCAGCAAGCTGTTCATCAGGGCCCTAAATAAGGGATGGGTGAAATTGTTTTGTCTAATTTCCAACCCACTTGAATGTCATGGGTTTTAAAGTTCATCAGCCTTGAATGGTTATTTGGTTTGCATTCCTCTGAGGTGAGGCTGCAAGGGTGGGGTGAAGCAGAGAGAGGTCCTGGATGAAAAATGGGGCAGAGGAGACAAACAAAAACAGAGAGACAATGAAAACAGGAGCAGAGAGGAGGAAGGAAAACAGTTAAAAAAACAAAGCATGGCCTATAGGTATCCTCTGTAGGGCATCTTATTGTATGGGACTGACATGTCCTTCAAAGCCAAATGCAATTAATTGTATTTATGTTTATAAGACTCAGGGCCTTAGGGCCAGTTAGGGGGTAGGAGTGGGAAAGAAAAGAGGGGGAAGAGTTAGACTTTGTAGAAACGTGGAATAATGGGCTTTCCCCACCTCAACAGATTTTTTTTTAGTGTATGTAAACAAACTAGAGATGGGGTAAGGGAAAATTAAAACACTAAAAAGGGGGAGAATAGTGATTAACTGAGATGGGAGTTTGGTTCTTGGGATGGGATTTAATTAGGAGGAGATTTGTTACATGGAAAGACAAGGAAGGAAGAGGAATCACAGGAGAAACTCCAACAGCAAGGGAAAGAAGGGGAGGGAAGAAACAGGGGAGGTAAAAATGGTGAGGGTGCTGGCTGGAAGAAGCTGTAGTGAATTGCCTGCCAGTCATTACAGTGTCCCCATTTCTCCTGCAAATTCTGCTCTCATGTAAAAGTGTTGCCAGCTTGGGGGCATCATAAGGACTCTTCCATGGAAGCTTTTTCCTCTAAATCCCCACCTTCCTCAGGAGGAACAAAAGCTTGTGCTTAACTAGATGAAAAAACAAGGTCAATCTGTGCTTGCAGAAATGTGTCTTCAAATTCTAGAAAAAGAAAGTTTTAACTCAGTCTCTTGAATGAGCCCTGAAAACTAGCTCCCGGTAGCTCTTGTTACCCCTCCACCATGACCTGGATTCTCCAGGGAGCACGCCTTGGAGAGCAGCTAAATGGCTTACTCCTGTTCCCAGGGGACTCCCGGAGTCCCCACTGGAGGAGGGCAGAGACAGGGAGACAGCAGAGCCATCCTTCTGTCTTCTTCCCCTTCCACTTTCCCACTAGGGAAGCCCAGTGCGGCAGGAGGGAAAGGACATAGCTGCAGACCCTGCCGGGTCACCCTCCACCCCCTCCTGCAGCCCGGGAGCCATGGGAGGATCTCCACCTCTCCTGCCTCCCTTCCCCAAGCTGCCCCAGGGCCAGTGTAGCTCTGCACCACCCTCGTTGCCAGCCTGTATTTAGAGAGTACATTGAGTTCCTAGCTATTAAAGAAGGGCCTGGAGGTGTTGTGTGTGTTGTGGGACACGTGCATTCTGCTAGATCACTTTTCAATAGAAGGAGTGCCATTAGCAGCTGAACGGGTGGTGTGAGGTAATGACACATTGAAAGAGCGCACGCTTTTTTGGCAGGCTCCGAGCAGAGCTCTTGCATCACCGACAGCATTTGGCTTTGCTGAGAAGGGCGGATCAGGCACCTTGCTGCTCTCTGTAGCCTCACCTGCAGCTTGCGCTTTTCCTCAGCATATTACTGCCCAGCCTGACATCGAGCCGTCAGCACCTTCCTTCACTCGGCAGGAGTGGCAGGCTACACTGTTTGTGCTATAGTTACCAGCTAGTCTGTAGCTTTCTGGTAGGATGCTAATGAGAAATGACAGCAAAGTGGGCGCAGTAACAGAACAAATGTTAATGGGATAATATCCTATTTTCATTATCTCCACCTGCCTTCTATATTCACTTACCTTCAGAGATAATCCCTAGTATTTAATTTAATGAGCTTTTGTGTAGGCTTGCTAGCAGAATGCTTTCGATTGTATTTTTAAAGCAGAAAAGCACGCTTATCGGGCAGGATTTTTCAGTCTCTTGCAGCTGCAATTAAAATGTTTGCAGAAAAAAAGAATAACTATGTGGTAAGTTTCTGATGACATGCTTGTGGTCTGCATTGTTTTCTGGATTCAAAAAAACCACCACTCTCAACTCACATGATAAAACCTGACAGACAAGAGGATCTACACACGATGCCTCCTACAAATTCTCCAGAGCAGAGGTTTGAAAGCACTTCACTGTTTTTTATTTAGCCTTTTGAATGAAAGTTTTTAAATTACCTTCACTTACTAGAAACTTTTTGGGAGGGCAGAAAAAAATGACACTGCAGAGAAACTCTCCCTTTTCTTTGTCCTGCTTGATTAATGGATATTTGCATAATGTATCTGTTGAGGTCTTGGTGCTTTCCATTTCTGACATTTCTGTGCCTTCAACAAAGGAAGAACAACAACTTTTTTTAATCACTAACCTGTAATTAGAAATCAGAGAGCCTGGCTCATGTCTGTCATTAAAAATGAAACAATGATTATTGTACAGGTCTGTAGTTTGATAGCTAAATTCCTTAACTAGCAGTAAGGCAGATGGACTCGGGAGTCTCTCCTCATTACTGTTATGGCAGCCTGAAACCTGGCATTGCTGTTCCATGCCCAGTACCTACAACCGGTGTGAGACAGCCCCAGCCACAAACCCCGTGCAGCTGAAATGTCTCATTCAAAGGACGAGGAGAAAGGAAGCAATGCTCAGGCGGGAAGCTGAGACATCCAGGGATGCAGTGTAAGTCTGCGTCAGCACAAAGACCGGGACAAGTCCTCTGCGTTCCCGGTCAGTGCATTTCGCTTAAGGTTGTGTCTTTTTTTTCCCATCAATTAACATCACTTTAATGATTTGAGGGTATGGCAGCAGGAATACTCCCACTTTGACATCTTAAAAGCAGACCTGAGAAATCGTGAAGGTTATCTGATGATGCTTTCTGCAGCCCATGATACC
Source organism: Aptenodytes forsteri (assembly GCF_000699145.1). Lineage (NCBI taxonomy): Eukaryota > Metazoa > Chordata > Aves > Sphenisciformes > Spheniscidae > Aptenodytes > Aptenodytes forsteri. Next base: position 3,460,888 of record NW_008794211.1, on the reverse strand, counting down.
TCCTGGAGTTATTTTTTGACTGAAGACGTTGCCTCAGACAACTCAGGGAGACAAAAGTGCTCGCTGCTTGGCTCCTCAAACGAGCAGACGTCGCTTACTGCTGCCCTCTCTGCCCGCTTCCTATTTCTCACAGCAATCGCCGAGGATCGCTCCTAACCTATCAGGATGTGTCTGTGGCATCGTTCCAGGCAAGTAAACAACACTGGACAGTTTGGGAATACCAGACCAGGAAGGGTTTAGAAGCACCATCATGGGCTGTCTCCTTCATTGTGTTAGCGCCTGAACCACCCAGTGCTTGTTTCCTCCAAATAGCAGCCCTGTAATTGTTTCCTCTTGTCTAGTTCATTTTTAGAACTGTTTTAATTTTGCCTATTGTTGACCCTGCTAGTTTAGTCTATTAAGCTTTACATACACATGGAAAAAAATAACAGCACCTACCTTCCTGCCTTCCATTAGCCTCAAGAGTAACTCTCAGGGCAACGCACATAAGGAACTGGAAAAGATATATTTTAAGCTGTGATACTACCACAGTGGCAATTTAGAAGGTTAAGCTGGGCAGGATGTAAGGTACGAAAGGGCAGCTCATCCCGTGCGTTGTTCACTCATGTCGCGCACTCTGCGGGGCAGTGCGTCTGGGCTCGCTAGCTGCAGTTTGAGACGCTGCCCAAGGACTGGCTTGTTGCAGTATTGTATTACAGATGTATTAGTTTGCTCTGGGTTTATTTCACACTTCCTTTTTTCCCCAGACAAAAAATCCAGGCTCTTGGTGAAATTCTTGGGAGATGCTGCCTATTTCAAGATGTTATAATACTTAATATTTTGATCTAAGCTCTCTGATAATTTCCCTTAATATGTGTTCTTATCTCTATGTTTAGTGTAGTGTCTCCACCCCAAGCCATTTCAAAAGAATTTCATCTGATTTCCCAACAATCTTCATGTTAGTCTGTTATAAAGTACAGTAACAGTGTACTGGCTTAATGTTGCTTTCTAATAGCTGGTCTGTGCTGGGAAGAAGAGCTCATTTTTTTCATGCAGCTAATGGAGTAGCTCCTTCACGTGGAAAGACAGCAATTTCTGTTTTGACTCCTATAGGCTTTGGATTGGGTCCTGGTTACTGAAGATCTGAGGGTCTCTCGCTAGAGCTCTGTGGCCATCTGCATCCATACCTGGACTCATCCATACCCGGACTCATCCATACCCAAATGACCCCCTGGCGACCTTCAGCACTTGATGGCATGTGTTGTCGACGACAGAAGAAGAATGTACTGAAGCAGCTGGCTCACACCAATGCTAAGCGTCTATTGCTTAAGCAGAACAGTCTTAAGGCTGAGGTGCCAGAAGGAATTTCAGCCTTGCAATAACCCACACCACAGGCAGGAGCACCTTGCTGTGGAGGGGGATTTCACGATGCTAGGTGAGGTACCTAGGAGGCTGAATGGAGAGGTGAGCACCCAAGAATGAATTCCCAGCTGAGTGCTCGACTCAGCATGACAGGACTTCCGAATCAGACTATAGTAAGCCCTGAAAAAAGAAGAGTCAGGAATATTTTTCACTTGCTTGGATTTGGTACCCTTGTGAAACTGGGCTTCAGAGCCTCAAATGCTTTTCTGTGCTCAGGGAAGCAATGTTATGCCCTGTATTTCCTCAAGCTTGGATGAAGAAGAAAGTACCCTTGCTCACCTTGTGTGTGATGCCATAGTCCCCTCATCCAGGAAGCAGGAAATCTGGCTTGTATGCTCAGTATCAGAGGGCTTGACTCCAGAATTCCCACATCCCAGAAGAGCCCTGTAACCACCAGATTGGTTCTTCTGGGAGAGATAAACCTCCACCCTTCCTGCTGGAGATGAGTCAGGGTGAGCTCCAACAGGTCAAGCCAAAGGTCCAAAAGGAGACTAAATAAGAAAACACCTGATGCTGTGCTCTCCTGAGGAGGACATGCAGTAGGGGAGATGGGGTATTCCCATCAGCCAAAGAGCCTTGGGTACAGGGTCCCACAGCAGAGAGGCCCAGCAGCAGCAGTTCACTGAGAACCTTCCTTCCCTGTTCAGAGAACTGACTCCAAAGCTGAAGCATTTCAGTTGCAAACACTGTAGTGGGTTTTGTTTTCTTTTTCCAAGTAAAATCTGTTTTCAGTTAAATGTACATAAAAATCCTGGAAGAAGCTGTAAATTTTAGGGGTTTATTATACTTAGACGAGCAAGCATATAATATATAGACAGAAAGAGCGGGAGATGATATATGATACATTTGTATACTCAGCCCTTTTGTTGACAAAGCAATTTTATCATCAAGAAGAACTGTCATGACTTGTAACCTTAATGACTTTCCCTTGTATACAGTAGGGTGACAAGAAATACACACAAACCCCTGTCTTTGGTATTCTGTACATATTTCTCTTTTTATCTTTTCATGTCTTGTTGCTTTCCCAGAACCAGAAAGTGAACTGAAGTCTCCAGTTCTTTTCAACCACATTTTCCTGATTCCAATTTAATTTCTATTTTTGTATTAGAAAGCAACACAAAAAAGGGCCATGAATGTATAAAAATAATCAAGGTGAAATTGAGGTGCTCTCTGTGAGCAAAGGCACAGATGGAAAAGAGGGACCCATGTCTCTCTTCCATCTAACGCACCTACTGCAGGAAGCATGGTTCAGTCGCAGTGGGAAGGAGGCTTGGCACCATTAGTTGGCAATGGGAACAGAGAAAAGATTGTGTCACTGCTTTGATTAGGAAATGCAGTAAGTTTCATTCATGGCTACATCGGCTACCTAGCATTCTTTGGTTCGCTGCAGCTACAAGCTGTACAGTATTTTCAAAACACAGTTTCAAAAATATCCCTGTAGAAGACAAAAGGAGACTTCTTTCATGTGTGCCAGTGGTATTGTTGCCAAGCTCTGATTCAACAGTAATGCATGCACATTTCTGAGAACTGGAGACTTATTTCTATTTCAGGGTGCTGCATTAATTTATCATAAAGTATGAATCATATGACACCAACTTTACTTGAAGTACAAGACTAACTCTAATAGTTCCCAAATGCATTGAGCTTTCCTCTCTTCTTTTTTCAGTGTTTATCTCTCAAAATACTTCTAAATACTACTGTATACTTCTTCCAGTATTTTTACTTCAATGAAACATAGTACTCAAGATAGCAATGACTTCTAAGTCAACTCTGAACATAGATTTTGCTGTTATCAAACAATATGCTAGCAACAATAGCAGAGCATCCCAACAATGAAATAAAAATCTGGAAGCTTTCAAGTATTTTGAAACCAAATTCATGAGGCCTCATATTAAAATAGGGACATATGGTTTCTCTGCTCACCAGGCATGCTTTTACCTTCATTGTAACTACATAGCTCTTAAGAAAACAAGGCCTCTTGAGCTCTTCATAAAGACAATTGATAATAGGTAGAAATTTCAGCTGATAGAAAAATTGCAAGCATTAATTGAACTGCAACTCTTTAAGCACTCCTGAAACTCCAGTGCTTTATCTATTATCCTGAACAATGTGAGTGATATATCATGTAGAGCAGAGTAACAGTGTTTGCTAACATTCCCATTTGTAGAAAACAAGAGGAAACCTAATCCTAAAAAGGATCCTGACAATGCTGGTTGCCAGACTTCTTCATTTTCAAGGAAGGGAGAGCTACTGGGTGTTATATTGCATATGCGTGCATGCTGCTGCTTAGAGAGTAATGCAAGAGAGAAAATCCATTTATTGAGGCTCTGGTTGCATGTTAGTGTGCCCTAAAAGTAAATACATGACAGCTTCTCTCTGCTCTCTGTGCCAATTGGTGTGACTACAATACTGTTTACCCATCTGCACGCGCCTCAGGATGTTATATAGCCTGTGCCATGATATCATAGCTAGTGCTGTGTCACTTGAATGGCTTTCAGCGCATTAAATGACACAATGAAATGAAGCATAAAGACTGATGTGACATTTCTCAATAGGAAGCGTTTATCTCTGTTCCATCAGTGTTTAATTGACTTGCAAACCACTCAGGACTCTACAAACATTAAGTGAAGAGATCTTTAGCAGACAGTAACACTTTACACTAAGTGTCTTTAAATACACTTGTTCATAGTTTAAATGTTCAATAAATAACACATTTTAGATACACACACTGTGAATATTAACAATGACATTTACCTTTGGATTCCTCTATCTATATAATTGAAGGGAATTTATGCTTAACATGCTAAAAATATTTATGGTGTTACATAGTGAAATCTCTACTTGCCCGTATTACTTCACCTTACTTTATTCCAGTCTGTGCTTTGGAGTCTTACAGCTCAATCATCAGAAGTTTGCAAGTAATTGTCATTAATGCATTAAGTAGCACAGTTAGTGTCTATCATATGCTCTTTGTTTTCTCATCCGCTCCCCAGGAGGAGAGGCACACAGTGAATTGTTTGGTTTTGGTACAGAGTTCTGGCCTTTTTTTGCCTTCCATTTGTTTTTTTAATATAGACATTACTATGTGGAAACTAAGACTATCCCACAGACCGGGATACGGAGAACAGGCCTAAAAGGATGCCAAGCACATGTATTCCACATGTCTCCATCTACCGCAAGCCATATATTTCCCAGCATACCACCGAAAAAAGATTTGTGGAGATTCTTGTGGGACTATGTAGTGCCACAAGAAGGGAGCAAGAGAAATCAAGATCACTGACAATGTCCTGTTTATGTTTGCTGTTTGGCTTGCTCAAAGGGTCAGAAAATTATTTATTTGCCCCTCTGTAAAGAAGCCCCCACTGCCTCCCAAACACCCATGGGCCTCACCAATATGGCATGAGGGAAAATGTGTTCCTGATCCCAAATCTGGTGATTACTTTATGCACGAGGTTGGAGCCCCAGTACATCCTGCATGATAACCTTGGTCTTACTGTAGACAATGTTTATTGCTGCAGAAAGAAGCAAGAAGAAATTATTTTAAAACCAAAACAAACTGGGAGCCAAGTTTAATATCAAAGAAGAGAGAAAAAATGGTCTTTGCAGGTGGCCAGCAGAAACATGAAGCCTTATGTTAACATGACACAACTCATCTCATGAACAACGGAGAGCACATCTACTTTCCATGCTGATCAGAAGGTCCAAAAATGAAACAGCCAAAGACTGATGGCTCAAACATTAATCTGTATGCTGGGTTCATCATATCTTGCCATATAATCCCACCCATAAATTTATCTTAAAATTAATTTTGGATTCTTTCTCCCACAATTCTGTTAAGAAGGCCATTTCAGAACCGACTGTTTCAATGGTTGGAAAATGTTTTCTAATTTCTATTCTAAATATAAGTGATTACTGTAGGGCAGGCGAGGTCCAAGAAATGGGCACCAATGTGTGAGACACTTGGAAGGGAAGTTGGTGAAATTTATGATAATCCTCAGACCCCACAGGAGTTTATTCATGAGTCTGACTAATTGCCTTCTGCAAAGATTGTCATCCTTATTACACATAGTTTCACTAAAGCAGAGGAAAGCTTTTGCTCACTGTGATCTTCACCCAAGAGCATGAGGAGCTCTTGGGTTGTGCATGTAATGGTTTGCAGAAGCTGGAAAAGAAAAGGATTTCAATAGCTTCAGATAACCTGTGTGCTGTAGTGTCCTGTGCCTTCTGAAGTTTCTTCAGCATCGAAAGCCTGCGTACATCACATTGCTGTACCCCAGCTAAAGGACATAAATAAGCGAAGTCAGGTCGTCATCTACTAAGATGAGATGGAAACTCTTCACTGGCCAGAGGAGACAGAAAACCGGCTGTGTTGTCATTTAGGATGAGCAGGACTTCAACAATATTTCTAGACTGCAGTCTCAATCTACCTATTAAAGCCAAGAAAATTATTCACGGTGGCTACAAAGTCATCAAATTACATTCCACCATCCACTCGCACAATTTCTGCCATGGCTTTATTTCAGATCAGTCACTCTTTACTCATAATTTGACCTGTCCAATAAATGGGCTATTCTGGCAGTAATAGTGTAAAAGAAAGGTGGAAGAGATGTAAAGATTAGGACTTCCTCCAGTGAGATATCAGTTTAATTCATTGACCTGAAATGCTACCACTTCTCTCAGTGGAGACAACAATGTCTTGGTCATCATCTTTAAATGCTAAACACAGGGTCTGGGGGAAAGAAATGCATGCATATCCCTATAAGCACACCTATTCACTGGAATTATGGAATAATCCATAACTTTAACAAATTAACGTTTGAAGAAGTAGTTTTTTCTGAATCTAAAATATTACTTTTAAGTAGATGAGCTTGTAAATGGCATATAACTCCTCTGGATTTACAAGTGGGGTGTTTATCTAATGGTATTTCACTATGATATAGCCAGATGTCTTCAGTGCTGACCATCAAACTATGCATTTGTTAAAGGCAAGGAATACTCATTCTCTGAGTGAAATATTGGCAATTTCAGTTCAGAGGTCCCAGAGTAGAACTTTATTTCACAAGTCAGGAAGCACACACCACGTCTGTAAGTCTTGAGCTGAGATTTGCCTTGGGTATTAGGAGCTTCAAAACGAAATTAAAGAACAAGCAATGCAAATGAGCTGCTGATTAATAGGTACCATGCTGTTTGAGAAGGCAACCTGTATATGTATTTTTTTACAAAGGTGCTTAATATGTGTTCAGAGCACTCCTTACATCCTCAGTCCTGAAGTAGGCTGCAGGTACTCAGGGTTGAGGAAGATGCTTGGACAAGATTTGACATCTTCAGTAGAGTGGATAGAATCATAGAATCATAGAATCATTGAGGTTGGAAAAGACCTCTAAGATCATCGAGTCCAACCGTCAACCCAACACCACCATGCCCACTAAACCATGTCCCTAAGTGCCGCATCTACTCGTCTTTTAAATACCTCCAGGGATGGGGACTCCACCACTTCCCTGGGCAGCCTGTTCCAATGTTTCACCACTCTTTCAGTAAAGAATTTTTTCCTTACATCAAATCTAACCCTCCCCTGCCGCAACTTGAGGCCATTTCCTCTCGTCCTATCACTTGTTACTTCAGAGAAAAGACCAACACCCACCTCGCTACAACCTCCTTTCAGGTAGTTGTAGAGAGCGATGAGGTCTCCCCTCAGCCTCCTTTTCTCCAGGCTAAACAACCCCAGTTCCCTCAGCCGCTCCTCATAAGACTTGTGCTCCAGACCCCTCACCAGCCTCGTTGCCCTTCTCTGGACACACTCCAGCACAGAAAGGATCTTTCAAATACTGTAACTTCACCTCACCACGCTTCTCAGCATGCGAGTATGAGAACCGTACAGATGTGCAGCAAAGCCTGCTACAGTCTGTGCATTTTGGCCCCAGTAAGTGGCAGTGGCAAATACAGCAGCAAAAAAAGTCCCTTAGGCAGAAAGATGGGTGTATTTGACATGCCAATTGATCAAATACAGCAAAATAAACCTAAAGAACTGCAACATTTTAAATTGTCTATTTCTTTTCTTCCTTTGCTGTTAGGCATCTTCTTTCTTTCAGTGGAGAAGGTAACATCCTTGCTGCAGAATGTTTTTATTGGAAACTTTTTAACTACTACCATTGAAGGTTATTTTAAAATATGCTAATACCACAGTATCTCCCTTACTTAAATTAAAAAGTTTATTTAGCAAGCTATTCACAGGTACC
>NW_008794211.1:3434234-3451993 GCF_000699145.1 Aptenodytes forsteri | reverse complement strand
TAGACTTGTGAGCATCCAGGTGGCGTAGCAGGTCATTGACTGCTTCTTCTTGGATTATGGGGGGTTCATCCTGCTCGCCGTCCCCGTCTTCCAGCTCGGGGGGCCGAGTACCCTGAGGATAACTGGTCTGCCTGTTAAAGACTGAGGCAAAGAAGGCATTGAGTACCTCAGCCTTTTCCTCATCCTCAGTGACAATGTTCCCCCCCAATATATATGGATATAAGGATGTTCCTAAATTGTAATGTAGCTTCAGCATAGATTTTTGAGAGTTTATTGTGATTCATCTGCCTGTACAAGCTTACATGTCTTTTTGGATCCATGAACAGCATTGTGGCAAATTGCATGGAAGTTTTTAGAAGTAATCTGTCAGTCCTAGAAACATTTTCCAGCTCTGTTACTACAAATACCTTCCTTTTAAATAGGTCCTACTCTCTTCTTTATTTAAACTAGTCGTAACTGAATTTCCTTTGAGACCCTGGTCAAATATTTCAACAGGCACTGGGGAACAGTTAATGACAAAGTCTGTAAAATTCTGTGCCCTGCTCATCATATTTCTATTACGTTAATAATCTTCACCTGTTTTGCTTGCTTGCTTTTTTCCAAATGTGAAATATGCTTTGGGTAGGCACATGATTTGGGTGCTGCAGATTTTACCCTGTGTTTGTGCCATATTGCAGCAAAACGATTTAGCAAAGCAAGGGAGAGCAGAGGTGGTTATTACACATCAATGACGTCAGTGTGGTGGTGTGACAGTGCACATGGCACTCTCCCTTCTACGTGCACAGTTGAGACAAGGAAGTCAGGTTCTTACCCCAATGCATGTATCGCTCTGCAGACAGCCATTTAATTTGCACAGGACTGGTGTCTGTGAACAGCAAAGCCTGTGTCCCCTTCACCTACCAGTTACCAGGCTGGTGCTCCTTATCTGAGTAGGTGTCAAGGAGGCCTTGCTAGTGGCAAACACTCTCCCAGCAGATAAAACCTATTGCTCGCACGTCTGTGAGAAAACCCATGGGAAAAGGAGCCATGCGTGGCCCTGCAGCCCCAGGCAGAGCTCTTGCAGCGGAGACAGTTCCCTCATTTCGGAAGGGAATTTGAGCAGGACTTTGTGTCCTAAAAGCATGTAGCAAATTGCTTTTCTATAGTAAGTTCCAGCTCCAGGTTAGTGAAGTTTCTTAGAACAGTACGTATTTTTTAGTACCTGATATATCGCATAATAGTATGTTATAGCAGTAACATGAACTCTCATTCTATCAGCTACGCAGGTCCTTCTGAAATAATTTGCACTGCAGACATAAACAGCTACTTTTTTATTACTTAAAACACCCCTTTCAACTTTCATTGTCACCAAGATAAAATGGCTTCAAACAAAAAAATCCCTCTAAAACAAACAAACGAATAAAGGGTCACGAATCCTCAAAAATAACAATGCTGCAGGTCTATTTTGGTAATTCTTTTGGCAGAGTAATATGGAAGCGTCTCTCAAATGAACTGCTTCCAAGTTTCAAGGGAACAGGTCATAAATAGATTGTTCAGGAAATTCACAAAGTTTGGGTACGATAATGAGAAAGTAGTTGATTAAAGGCAAATTTTGAATTTACCTATCTGACTAAGTTACAGCAGCAATGGACGTGCCTCCCAAACAGGGCACCAGCATGTTTCTTTTTCTTAACCCTTTATGGTTTTTTTTTTTCCTAAATTAAATCTCCATCCTTTTCTCAGCAGTGACTTTATCTCCGGAGCCAGAGATAGCCTTTGAGCCAGGCAAGGAGAGGACACAGTACAATAAAGGACATAGAGGTCTTTGTGATGACAACAGGAAAAGCTCAAGGAAGAAAAGAGAGTGGCGCTGAAGGATGTGTGCCAGAGAGGGACGGGGAGGGAGGGGATGCCTGGGCCAGAGAGGGAAGAAGGTGAAGGAGTCCTGGAAGTCGCTGTTATTTCAAGAGATGGCACAGATAGGCAGAGAGCAGACTACAGAGCGCGGCCGCTGACCTTTCGCGAGCTTCACGTTACAGCAGTCATCGGCTGCAAGCACCGACAGAGCTGGTCCGTCTTCAGCAGTACTCTGAGACACCCCCTCGCTGCCTCGCTGCGTCTCCTCTCTCCCTTACGGACAATACTGGCTTTCCTCCGCTTCCTATTTTAAACGCCTGTGAACCTCCCGATTATTCAAGCAGGCTGCATTCCCTTAGCGTAGGGCTGGCAAAAATTTGACACTGCGGGATAGCAGGAGGAAAGGATGTTTTGATTTCTTCACCAAAACACACCAGTTTATCTTTAATCATTGTGAAAGCAATCGAAATGGAAGTCTGAAGCATTTCCAACTTTCCTTTTCTTATCAAGGGGAAAATACACATAGGAATGATTCCATTATCGGGAAATAATTTAAAAGGGACAGAAATTATGCGGGAAGACTTTCTCTTCCTTTTCAAAATCTTTTTTTCATACTGAAGAAAATAAGTCTACAGATTTTATACTCTTTTTTGTAAAAATATGGAAAAATAGGCATTTCTCTGTTATTTTTCTATTTTAAATTTTATCTGAGTAAGAAAGATTAACTTTCTTCTGGCCATCTCTCCCTATATATGTATATTCAACTGGGAAAAGACACAAAACGATTGACATTGTAAAGATTTTTAGATTAGTCATAAAAAGAAAACAGCATATTCAAACTTGCCATGTTATTAATAGCAAAAAAATTACATTAACCAGGATGCTTTCTCCCAAAGGATCCTAAAGCGTTTTAGAAAAAAACTCTAAAGGATGCAGTGATGTATCATTGACAGTCAGTCATTCTTCTGTTGAAACTCAGCACCTTGTTGGCAGCAGCACTACCTGGTTATTTAAGACAGGAAGTGAAATATATTTCATTTAATTGCAGGAATAATGTACATGGCTAGAGCAATACTTTGATTTGGCATTTGGTCGCGTCACACATTTAATAGCTGTGTTATGGTGACAAGTGCTATGCAATTCTCCACAGCCCAAGTGGTCAACATCATTTCATCTGAATGATGGCAGCTTCAATAGTATAGCAGTACCCTAAACATCAGTTGGGACACCGATTCAGTGCTGGCTCGGAGGCGATATGCTAACATGCTAAATTACAAACATCATTCCCTACATAATGTGTTCCCTGGACATTTTCTGCTCAAAGCAGGGTCCTTGTTAAACTTATTAGTTTTGAGAACTGAAGGAGGGCTAGTACATAGGGTGTGAAAGCCTGCTTCAGAGAACTGCAGTTACTGTTCATCCTTAGTTTGCTATTCTGATCTAGGCAGGCTGTCAAAACAGAAACAAAATAGAAAAACGGTGCAAGTTCTGCAAGATATCAGCACACATTTTGTTGTTGTCTGGATAGAGCCTCAAAACAACTTTCATTGAAATCCGTTCTGTTTTTCAGAAATTTTTTTGCAGTTTGCTTCCTTTAAAAGTGGGATAAATAGCAAGTTAAATCTTGCAGCTAGACTTGTTCAAACTTGCATGCGACTGATCATCTCCAGTGAATGCGCACACAGGCACCGCAGAAGGTATCACATCGAGAAGGTGCAGCACACCTTCTTGTGATCTCAATAAAAAGCCTGTTGTGTTTGGAAGTTTTTTGTATCTTTTGGCTGTCCCCTTGTCCCGGAACTGTTTTCTGCGGTATGTGAAGAAGTATGGCCTCTTAGTTACCGCCCCCAGCCCGTTTTGTGAGAGTACGACAAGTTAATTGTGCCTGACGATATGGATGACCCTTTCAAGTCATGTAAAATGATACTGCTCTGCTTATCACAGGTAGATAACCATTAATATTACGTGTACTGTCTATGGGAAGAGAAAGGGTCTTGTTTGTTTTGAATGTTTTCAAAGGTAGGAAACAAAGGGTCCTGTGGGGACACCAGCACACAGCAGGCAGTGCAGCCATACAAATTGAACTTTGAAGACAGGAACCTGCAATAAAAATGGGTGAAAGACAGAAACACGGCTGCTTCTTTACAATAAGGCTAAGCCATTTCACTGAGGTGTACAGCAATACAGAAGTAGAATAATGTCACATTTAACTCAAGCAGAGCTCCTGGCCGAAGCTCCCTCTTGGTCAGTCACTATTTTTACTGAATGAATCCTCAATTCTTACTCATTTTTAACCAGGCTCATGTGTAATAAAATCTTTTAAAATAATCGGCACCTCTCAAAATCTGGGCCAGAAATCTTTTGTCCAGATAAGACCCAAAGAAAAGGGGGTCTAGAGCCTGAAACCTTTGCATTATTGTAACATTAATCATTACAGCTTAGGAGCACAGACCAGAGAGTCCTTAAATCTAACTATAAACAACACATCTCGGTACAAGGGTCTTTCTTTGCAACCATGGGCACCACTCAGCTTATATTCACTAGAGGGGCAAGGCAGGATGAGGAAAAAACTAGCCAGCTGGGTACATGATGGGAGGATTTATGAGTTTCATTTTACCTCGGTGAAATTTCAGCTTGATTCAGCCTTCTGAGACCAGTGGACTTTGGATCGAGCCTTTAAAATGCTTGTTTAAAAAAAACCCAAAAAACACAGCTCCCTAAAAAGCCTGAAAGTAAAATGCACCTATTTCTTTGTAACATGCAACATGCATTGCCCTCTGAGGAATCACATTTTTAAGTCAGTGGAAAATGTCTCATTAACTTGAACTGGCTTTGGATCAAGCTCCAGAAGGTTTTGAAAAGACACTGCCAGCGTCTGAGGGCTTCAGACAGCCTCATTTTTTGAAGCGGAATATAATAGTTTCTAGTGCTATTTTTAAGTTGTATAATGTGCACTATGTCATTTGTGGTAAAACAATACGATAACAAATAACAAGTTTATATTTCATTTGTTGGATTTTGTGCTATCTGTAGAACAAGAATGTAAAGTATAGAATTGCCGGGCAGGCAAAGAGCTGATTGAGGAAAGGGATCTCTCAACAGAGCTCAGTGGAAACACCGTGTTTCAGAGAATAATGAAGATCCCAGATCCCCAGTGCCTCAGTCGTTTGGAATAATTAGGGGTTCACTTACTAAGGGTCAGATCATCTCGTTGACCTCTAAACTTTCTGATCTTTAGGAACCTCCTCAAAACAGGCAAAAATCAAACAAGAAAGTACTATCTGCCTTTTTAAGTGAGTTTTCAGGAAATCAAAGATACGATTTCTCTGAAGTTAATTAAAGCATTCCAAAGGTTTCATTTCTGAAGCCTTTCAAAAAGGCAGCTCTTGCCTCGGTTGTGTGAAAATATAACATATTTCTTACATCTTATAGAGAAGAAATGCATTTTAAAAATGACTCCAAAGGAAAATTACTGTTGCTAGTTATAAAATAACACTTTTTTTAGGGCAAATATTTTTATATTTTGACATTTGGTTTTCATTGTGGAAAAGCTGTCAATTTGAAATTTCTTGCAAACGCAGAAATTTGGGGGGAAGCAATCAGAGTCATGGGGCTGATTTATTTTGAAAATACTGCTGAAACATCACAGTACCAGTTATTCGATAGATTTGAAACAGTAGGCACATATAAATATAAAATCTATGGTTAATAAAATATGCCATGTAATGAAAAATAATTAGGATGGTGAAGTGGGAACAAATGGGTGAGTCAAAAGATTCAGTACATTTGTCTTTCAAATACAGTCATTGAAGTGCTTTGAATCCTTTTGATTTCAACAAAAGACCTATCATTCTTTTTTACCAATAAGAGAAAATATCAACAGCATGGTGTTTGAAACACTTTCATAGCATGTCTGTGAACAAAGAGACATAAAAAATTATGAAGTTGAAAATGAATATTTTGCTAACGCTACAAAAGCAGAAATAAAATTAAACACTTGTTAATGAATAGTATGTGTTCACTTGATTTACATAAGGTTGCAAAAAAACTATCACAAAGGATTTACAGGGCAATAGAATTCAATATTGATACTGCAATGTTGCATTTGAGCGATAACTTATTATAACGGCTACATGATTTTAGTTCACTTGTAGCATGAAACACTAAAGATTTTAACTTGAAAGAAAATTATACCATTGTATGCGTATATTTTTTCCTGTGTTTTACAGAACAAATGGATCTTCTGACTTTCACTGAACACTGCTGGTACTGCCATGAAACATCTCATTAAAATGTTGCATGAAAGCTTCCTTCTTTTAAAAAAAAATCTTACCATTATAAGAATTGCTCTAACAATGTGCTTACCTTCTTCTGCTAATAAAATAGAATATTGAACTAGCAACTTCAGAGAAATTAACAATTTCTCTGCTACTCTGAGAAAGTATCCCTCAGAAAGGAGAATTGCCGGAAACATCATGAAATCCCCTTGACCTTGCCACTGCTCTTGATTTTGTGTAGAGGGCACTAAGCTTTCAAAGATGCTCATGCACCCAGTCCCTCTGAAATCATGATACTTCTTAGGTACTTGAATACCTTGAAGTATTTAAGCTTTACACTGCAGTGATAGGCTGCAGTGTGCAATTCTTGGGCAGACAGCAGAGGTCTTCCAAATTCATTTTGCAACAGTAATAGGAATACTTGATCACTTTGGTATTCTGAAGTAAAACTCCTCTTTGAAGCAGTTCTCATGTAAGGTTTCATTTTATCTACATGAAAATCCTCAGATATTTTGCTGAATCCTTTAGGAAAGGCTCTATTGACCTACATGGAAAATAATTTGCAAGAAAACACTGTGAACATAAATTTTAGAGCTCTCATAAAACATTATGCATGGGACAAGTGAGGCCATATTACATCAAAAAATGGACTCTGTCCATAGAGTTATCAGTTAGGTTAGTGGTTAATATGTAACCTTCAACCTACAAACCCTGAAAAATGAACTGTCCGCACTCCATATCACCTCGAAAAATGTGTGGGTATAGTCACTTTCCATGATCTCATAACTTTATCACTGATTTTGTTAACTTCATACTATTAAGCTAAACAAAAATTCTCCTTCCATCTATTTTTCTGCCACACAGAAACGTTTCATGCTAAAAAACTACTTTAATAGTTCTCCTGCTACACGCAGTTTTTATTATAGCATTTTTACCTAGATAGAGCATTGAAACTATTTTATGTTTTCCTAAATTATGTGATCCAAAACTGTAACATAGAAATATATGAACATTTAGAAGATGTATTTTACTCAGCTTATTCAAGGATTTAATATACCATTTTATATAAGATCCTTATCATTTTAACAAAATTGATCAAGCAAGGTGCCACTAACTTTAAAATTTGGTATTGGTTTTTTTTGTTAATATCTTTTTAAAAGGCTAAGCCATATTATACCAGCCAAGCGTCGATGCCAACTGATTTAAATGCTGACTGCATTCTGTTCTCCTCACAAACCATGGGATAGATACATGTAGTGCAGTTATGCAGATACCTTTATAACTATTTTGTTTCTTGCTACTGAACACTAGAACTAGAAGTCCCACAGAAATACTTTTTGTGCTAGGCAAGAATGGATTTGGCTACACTATTTTCCTTTAGTACCATCCATACCCAGAGGGAACTGTTACTCAAATAGAAATGAGAACACATACTCCAAGCTTCAGGGGAACATTGTGTTCCCTAAAAACCCTAAATAAAGACCTTGTCCCTAAATTAAGACCCTATTCCCTAAATAAAGACCCAACAAATCCCGCCTAAGAAACTACGGAAGTGACTGAACTTTTATTGAACCTCAAAGTTTTGGCTTATCTCTTGGGCAATGGCTGGGCTGGTTCTTATTTATATCCCTATTTAAAACAAGCAGATTAATTCTTGGGTTTGCTTTCAAATTTAGTCACACATGGAATGTCTTAATTGTTTGTTAAAGGAACAGCAGGTTGTGGTCAGGGTCAAATGCCCTTGTGCTCAACAGATTTTAACTTTGCATAGTACTAACTCTTGAGACTATGATAAGCAAGCAAAGCAAACCTAGAGGAAGATCTTCATGCTGTATGAGGGAAGCGCTGAGTGTGCAGGTATGCAAGGGCAGGGGAAAGGGAGGAGGGGACCTGAGTCCATGGGCATGTTTTAACATGTTGGACAGCGTAGTACATAGTGGTAAACAGGCCTTCGGTGCATGCATGTCAGGGAGTGTGGGATTCTGCAAGATTAGTAGTAAAACAATGCAAGATGTCTCTGCTGCAGAGTTAAATTGAGTGTTGGCAGAAGGATTTAGGTATATGGGCTGGAAACCTGGTTCTGTGTTCACTCCGGCTAGTAACATATCACCTGCTTTGTAGTGGAGGCATAAGCTGGACCAGGGACCTGCTGATGGTCCTCCAGTGGTGCCATTCCAGAATTTTCTGTTTTTCTGCGGGCTCCTCCCTGCGTCACTGGGGAAGGATCTTCAAGTGGTTTGCTATAACACAGCACAAGGTATCATGAGATTTCTGCTCACATATGATGAAGATGTCTTTCAGATGTATGTGAGGAAACGCGAAGGCCTGGTGGAGTGACAGAACCATGAGGTACCGCAGAAGAGCTGCCCATAGGCACGAGCCCACCGGTTGGTCGGACTAGCGCAGCTGTGAAAGCCATGTGCTGGTTGAGTGGTTTTTAAGGCAGAGCCCCAGGAAGCTGGGGGATGAAGGCTCTCCTCATCATTTCCTCGCTGTCCTTCCAAATCTGATCCTGCCCGTTCAGGGACAGATTATGAGGGGGACTGGAGTGGTTGGATGGTAACAGGTAAGACATGGATAAATCTCTTTTTACGTGACCTATGAAGTGTCAGTCTCAGGTGTAGCACTCCTGATCACTAAGTCCCTCTCCCCGCTGGTGAGCAAATCCTCCCAAAAAGGAGAAATTAGCAGGAGTAAATAAGGGGGGCTTGACCTCCCCTGGCTGTGGTGGGCCAGAAGAAGTGGATGTCTCAGAAGGCAAACCGCCTGTTCCAGCCCAGTGGTTGGCACAGCATCTTACTTGCATATCAGGCAGCCTCCAGGGAAGAAAAAAAGGTTATTTTAACTCAGTCAAACATGGTTTCAGCTCTGTGCTCTTCTGCAAGGAGAAAAGGGAGGGATCTCCTGTGTTTGGGACCAAGGGACTGGTTCTGTTTGTTTTCCTTTGGAGAAGACCGATTGCCAACTTTTCCACTCCCTGGAACAAGGGGGGCTGGCTTCATTTATTTTCAGCACCCTCCAGGAAACAAGGCTGTTAGGTTTATTATCCTGAAGCTAGAAGGCCAGTTCAGTTTCTTTACTAGGTAGGGGTACGGTTACTAAATTTACCGTGCTTTTTAAAAAGGGTTGAGCCTTGGAGCAAGTCTGTTATTCCCACTAATTACCTGATGCCCCGACATCTCTTTGGCCGAAATCCGCAGCTCAAATCGTGACCTGCCAGCATGAGCAAAGACCTTACATAGGCAGCAACCTTCAGTTAGCTCTGGTAAAAGAGAAATCCTAAGAGCTGTGTAGAAATGTGTCTGTTTCCATGTGCCTGCGGTTATGTCTGTATGATAGTGGTATCGGTTAAGGGCAGTGAGTACACAAGTGATTAATAAGACTGGTTTACAGCAACATGCCAGCCTCCTACAAGACAAAAAGAAAATCCAAGTAGCATTACACAAGAGAAAGGTACATTTCTTTCTCTGATCTCTTTAGTGCTTACAAGATTTAGATAACATGCTTATCATGAAGCAGATGGAGATATTTTGCAAGTTTTACTTGGTGTGGTAACAACTATTACCCTTTACACCTTTGTAAATACCCTGAAGTTCGCAAGAGTAAGGGCATAAATAAAGTGAACAAACACAGCCTAAATCCAAAGACCTCTTGGCTTTTCACATACATCTCTAATTAAATAATGAGGATGAATTTTTGTGAGGTTGTAATAAAATACAATTATTTAAATAAATATCTGAACAAAATAGTCATATGGCCAGAATAAATTACCATCATATTTTTAATTATTGAAACAAGTTTTGGTAGGAAGGAATGAATAATAGTAAAAGATTTAATTAATGAATTCAGAGAGGGGTTATTTACAGCACTAACATCAACAACATAACATCTAACGTAATTAGGGATCAAAAAAACCCTACGACAACACTAACATCTAACATAATTAGAGATCAAAGAAAGTCTACCAGGCAAGCAAGACCCTTCTTGCAGAAGAAGATGTGGTCTCCCAGTCTTTAATTCTTGCTTTTCTCTCCTTTAAGTTTCTTTCCCAAGTACTTTTATTTCCTCTAGAATATTTAACCATGGATAATGAAATAATTTTTGTAAGGGATCAAATAACCTGCAGCAGTAGCCTGTTGTTTCTACAGAAGCTAGACGGCAGAAACAACTGCTGAATATTGACTTCATAATACTACTACATATGAGAGGAACGTGGCAAGGGGAAGCAGGACACGTCACTGTTATTTAGCACAAATGCCGATTTAAAATTTTTTCCCAAGATGCATAAAGGGTCCTTCTGACCCGGGTAATTTCAGCAGTGCTTTGGAATAGTAGGTCTATAAAGTTATAGGGCAGTGGCCTTGTTCTACCTTGGCCTTGTCCTGTGCCTTTTGATGACTCTCAGGCATGTGCATGGTTTAGAATAGGACTCCTGCCAGGAGGTAAAAATGAATTACATTAATTGGATTAAATGAATTAGAGGAAAGTTAGTGAGGATTTTTTTGTGGAATTTTCTTCCACCCAAATGTGTCATACTTATTTTTGCAATTTCTTTGACTTGCTCCATGTTTCCTGGCTGTGCTCAGAAATCTGTTCCAGTCAATGAAAAGGATGCCTCCTCTGCCTAGACTGAAGGCAAAGGAAGAACATCTAATAAAACATTCAGAAGAGGAACTGATTGTCACAAAATTTGTCTCAATTTCTCCTTCCCCTCATTTTCTGTCAGAATTTGAAATCCTATGAATAGAAAAATTTAAAAAAAAAAAAGCTTGCAAAATGTCATCAAAATTTCCAGGTGAAGAAAAACATTAAACTTGTTCTAATATCTATTGGATCTTTGAATTTTCTGTTCCTTTGAAATTCTTGCATGCTCCTCCAGAAGGAAATAACAACATATATAAAAGGCATTCATTTTCTGTAATATTGTTGTAACTTGAGAAACTCAAAATTCATCTCCAAAAGTGACTATTTACTCAGTAAACCATGTAGGGCTTCTGTACCAGCTCCATGCTCCCTTAGAATCTGTGTCTTTAAAAGTTTTGGTAGTAGGATTTAAAATCAGTTATTAAAAGCTTTTACTATCAACAAATCACATGCTGGAACAGGAGAATAACATGCCCTCGTTTTTCTCCAGCTTTCTGTGGGCTCCGAAGGGCTCTGCCCTCGGTCGCCTTCCCTCCTGCCCCAGGAGAGGGCACCTCCTCTCAGGGGAAACTCGTCTGTAAACACAAGCCCAACTGCTTGCGCTGATGACTCAAATCCACCCGTATGCTCCCTTCTGTCCAAGCCCAAAGCTCAGCCTGCTTCTCTCGGAATGTCTCGCCATCGGCTCAAGCTCAGTATGGCTCACCAGAGCTCTTAATCTGTCTTCTAAGCTCTCTTTACTGCTGCTTTTTCTAGTCACCGTGGCTAACATCACTGGCCCGTCTGCTGTCTGGGCCTTGAACTTGTCAGCACCTTCAGACTGGGACTTTCTCCACCTCGGCTTCTTATATCAAGCCTCTGTGTAAATCCTGATACATAAAACTTCAAAGCTATGACCTCATACTTCCATGCAGCTAAAATTACCAGTCCGGCTTTCATCCTTTCACCTTTCTGTTCCCACAAGATGCTTCTCCCCGGTTTTGAAAGCGCGCGTTTCCCGCTCTTTCCTCTGTGCCCACAGCTGTAAGCGGATTTCCTCTCTCCTCGCGCCTTCCCACCAGCTCCTCCGTCATCAAGCATAACATAATTTTCCTCCGTGCAGATTGCAGCCCTGCTGCCATCTCTGATAACCCACGGCACCAGCTGTCATCGCACATTCGTAAATCTTTCACACCAGTAATGTCCTCTTCCTACACTGCCCTTCCAGCCTGGGAGGAGCTCTCTGTAAAAATATACAGCACTCCGCCATTACGCACCTTCAAAATTTCCCCAGGAGCTTTCCTTTTTCCCACTGTCTGCAAAAAACAGGTTGCTGGCTCACTGCAAGTGTTACATACACAATGACCAGTAACGTGGTATTATTTTCCTCCACATCCCTGAATGTAGCTACCTGTTGTTTTGTGTTTTCTACTTTGATCGTAAACCTTAGATCGTAAATGCAGCATCTTTACCACTTGGGCATGTGTGGCATAGGGCACAGCGAAGCCCTGGTCCACAACTGAGTTGCACAGACACTGCAGTACCAGAACTACAGACATTTCACATTCAGCTACACAAATGTTGGGAATACATTATTCAGTTACCGGACTAGGTTTAATTCATACTTATTTAGAGGAGAGGCTAAAGTTATCCCTGAATGTTAAAAAAAAAAAAATTGGATTCTTTACAAATATAATTATTTAGTGTCTACCAAAATTTAGTACCTTTCTTCAAAGGCACTTCTGGAATTGAATTTTTTTCTTTCTTCTTATTTTTGTCTCCATTGTGGAATTGTAGTGGCAATATTTTAAATGAGTTGTTATACAGGGTGGCTAGAGCACTACTGTGTGTGATAACCTAGCACATTGTCCAACGTAGTCTGCATTTCAGATGCGGTGATCACTGAATTGCATACATTTTTCTTTCTTTCTTTTTCCCATGTATCGAGAGGCTCTTCTCAAAGGCATGTGCAAGTCTTGCTTGGAATCACATTTCTGGTTCTCTGACTCTAAAGTTTATTTTTTCTTCAGGGATCTATAGTTTCTATAGTATTATAACCCAAACCAAATGTTTTCTGAGGCACAATAGAAAGCTCTATTTCTAAGCCATTTGAACACATGTATTCGAAATGTATTAAACATGGGTAGATGATGACTGCAGAAGAAGATATTTCTAGATGTGGAGTCTTTTAAAAGGAGCTAAAACTGTTTTCCTTTCCAAGAAAAATATATCCGTTTCCCTATGTTTAGTGTATTTCAAATTCTGTCAACAAGTCATAAGCTGTTAACAGGAAGCTGCCTTCTGTTTCGCTCGCTGCCAAGATTAGGGGTGACATTCCTACCCTCTTGAGATCAGTGACAAAACTTCCTTTGACTTCAATAGGGAGAAGATTTCATCCAAAGCAAGAAAACGATTATCCTTACATTTTCAGAACTGAAAAGAATATAAAGCCCCCTTCCAATTCATACTTATCTCCATTTTCAGATACTGCCATGTATACTGTCATCCTTTTCAATATAAAGGTTATCTTAGTTGGTTTTGATGCCTGAAGACAGGAATTAGCTTATAGAAGTATTTTTGCACCATACAACAACAAAAAAGAGTAGTTCAGAAAGACAAAAGCAAACACACAAAAATAAGCACTTCTCTTTCCATTTTATTAATATGGATTTGCTATCTTTCCACAGAAAAGGATTAATATCATTTCATTAGACAGAGAATGATGCTTATAGATAGTTCTTTTTGCAGAGTGATGTTTGGTGGGAGGAGATGAAGAAAGGTTGATTCAAAGATCAGTGAAATAGGTGGGGAAAAAGTAGATAGAAAAACTTCTACTGACTGTGTTGGGCTTTATGTCACACCCTTCTCCGCTGTTAAATACTGTGTAGCAAGGAAAGTTCAAACTGTTCTAATTTTTCTGCAAGAGCCTTCTTAACAATAACAGTAAAATACACAAGCCATGGAGTCTCAGCTGAATTGTATAAGTTTAGGATACATTTCCGGAAATGTTGAAGTAAGTATAACCTAGGTGTCAGGAATACATGGTGATCTGGTGTATAAGTAGGCAGTACCTAACCTTGCAAACACTGGAGCTCTCTCTGATAACTTATTAAAAGACCCAAACACACCAAATTCAGTGAAAGCTGAGTATTGACTATCTACCCAGGGACACAAGGGCCCAGATTTTCCTATGTGATCTCTGGTATTTGGCAAATCCTTCTTTTAATGGCCAATTGTTATCAGTTAAAAACTGAAGACTAAAAACAAAGCGTCAATTAAAAAAATTTGGTCATCAGCCTCTTCTAGGGTTAGAATTTTGTTCATTCTTCACTTCACAAAGAAGGTCACTGCAGAAGGAAAAGGTGAGCCTAAAACACCTTAACTTTCATCTATCTGAAAAAATTCCTTCAAAGAAAAGTTATTTTTAATTGGGTGTAGTTATACTATGATCTGTGTGTTGATACTCACACGTCAGTTTAGATATGTTTATCATACCATAATCATGGTTTAGATTGCCTACCTGATGAAATACTTTGAAATACTACTTTGTAATTGCTATTCCATACTAATTCCCCATGTGGACATCCCTACATTGCTTAATTGACTTTACAGCACCAGGAGTGTAAGCATACCAATGCACAACCCCAGGGCAAGCTAGAGTATGATTCTGCAGCATGCCACTGACTTCAATGCACCCATCCTGTCCCATGGTGCGCAGAGCAGTTTACCACAATGAAATATTGCTTTGCTTGATTGTACTTTCAAATATCAACCAGACCTACATCATGTCGAAGTTTCTGTAACTGAGATAATAAAACCATATTTTATGTTACATAAGCTACTTCATAATTCAGCTCAAAAAGCAAGCAACCCTTCAATTATCCATAAACAATACACAATTTCGTAATTAATATGTACAGTAGATGAACATAATTTAGGAATCAAAGATTCACTGAAAATCAACATGACTTAGGCTCTTGAGTCAGTGCTTCCAAAATAGCAATCCAGCAGAGCAGACACTTTCAGAGTCACATTCCTCTGAAACTCGAGTTATTTGTACACCTCAGCACATGCTCATGACAGCGAAAGACTGAGGTTCTGCTGACACCTGTTGATAAATGTCTGAACAGCAGAACCGGTGTCTTACAATTAGGTAAATGAAAAAAAAAAAATACAACAAAACAGGAGCAAAGGTACTGACCTGCCTTCCTTCTATAGCAGAAAAGTTTCCAGTCATTGCTAAGTCGTAGTGGTGGAGAGGTTGGGGAAAGGACGAAACCAAAATTTGCTGTTAGATTTTTTGTCAGATCTTCCCTGAGAAGGACGATGAGGTCACTTCCTACTGAGTCAATACACTACTTGCAATGAGTCATTGTGGAGATGCTGACTAAGCTGAAAGAGATTTGCTAATGACTGGATGATCAGCAGAAGTATAATTAATATCAGCAGAGACCAGTATGTGTTTTTCAAATGATCAGATACATGCTAACATGGGAGTGTGATAAGATGATAAAGGCTACTGAGAGATTTTCAAACTATTTTTTTTAAATACGGGAAAATAATTTTTTGCTTACTCAGCAGCTTAGCCTCAAAACTCAGCAAATATCATATCTGAACTCTGCTGGGGTTGGTTAGGCCCAAGAAAAGGGAAAATTTTAATAGCATTTTACTTGCTGCTACAACACTAAACAATTAAGATAGGCTGCAAATTTTCAGTTAGCGTACAGTCCTAACACTAATCACTTTTAACTTTGTCTTAAGCAAACAAAGGGAGAAGATTGCTACACCTTTCATAGTAAGTATTTTGTTAACAGATGGAGCTCTGTACTCTTTTTCATTTGTACAGGGGGTGCATGGTCCCTGGTAAGAAAAACATGTTTCGGGCAGCATTTTCGACACCATGTAACCTGCATTAACTGCTTTTCTGATAAGAAAAGTTCAGACAGTGTAGATGTGCTGCTTTTGCTGTTGTTCACATGTGATCCTTCCCCCCCCCAAAGAAACAAAGGAGAAATTTACAGTAAAGAGAAAATTCACTTTCTGTCCCTGGTGCTCACCTTTGAAAGAAAATTGCTGCTTGTAAAATACAGGCCGAAAGATCTTATCTTGGACAACCATGTACTTGGGTTTCTTTGTATATTCCCGCCTTCTCTGTATCCAGGATGAATTGGAAGGTATTGTAATGGATAATTACTGTGATTACTGGATGCTTGCCAGCCCATTCAGGAATTACCGTGCCCTGGATTGAAAGGGTTGCTGAAGCCTGAAAAATCCGGGCGGCCGCTGTGTGCCAGCTGCACAGCGGCGTGCAGCCAGGCTGCCCTCTCCCGGCAGAGCAGCCCTCTTCGTCTGCGTAAAGCACAGCTGCCCAAAACCCCCAGTACACCCCGGCTTGGCCGCCTTTGGAGCGTAAACCTGATCTGCGGAGGCGCTGTGGCAATGCCCAGGATATTTGGATGGACGGCTGCTCAGTCAGAGCTACATGCAAGTCTGACCGAGCTGCTAAACGTCCAGAAATTCTGGCCAAATGCAAAATACGCTCATCCCAGACAACATCTTCAGGCTGAAAAAGACGACGTTTTCTTCAGACAAACTGCGGCTTTGCATCAGATGCGAGGCCTTTGCTGTGTATGAAGTGAATTCGCAGTCGAGACTGCTCAAAACTCTCAGATATACTGTGCACATACGGCATGTCTGCGTAGCTCACAGCCAAGCCGAATGCTTTACAAAAGTATCGAGCTAATAATTCTTCGTATGATACCAGTTCATGTACACATGTACCTCTGTCCGGGAAGCTCTAGACAGGAACGTGGCAGCCTTTGCCTGCCAGTATTTACCTAAGCAAGTTGCTCAGACAGTTAGCAAGCTTTTATCAGCCTTGGGCATGTCAAGGCGTTGCCATTAGCCACCTTGCTGGTTGCATGTTCCCGAGTGCTGTAATAAAAGGTGTAGTCGGCAGCTGTGCTCCAGCCTTGCGAAGGGAGATTAATAGAGAAACAAGGTAAGAAGGAAAAATGACCAAAAGAGAAGGGACGAGAGACGAGAAGCCACGTAGGCGTTGTTTAGGATGTAAATGAAGCTGATTAAAGCAGTTATGTCACTTAGTTACAGTGATCATTATGGGGTTGGCTTATTTCCTCATACGCACACAACCCTCAACCTCCTAACCATCCACAGGATGCCCAATTAGAGATGGTAACTCTTTTCATTAAGAGTAAGCAATCAAGGCACATTTCTGAGCTGGTAACTATAAACGTTTGATGCCATTTCTGAAATGTTTTAGGTCATTGTCATTCCAGGCGGTTACTTTATTCGCAACCGTGAACACTCTTCGGGCTGATCAAACCTTTAAACACCACTACGTGCAAGCCTCCTTGTCTGCCGCTGGTGCCACGCACCACACGTACACACAATTTTACCCCGGATAAGCTGCGGTGAAGTCCTCCCCAGGCTGACAGGATGGCTGCTGGATACCAGGAGGGCTGCTGGTAACTCTGAAACAAGAACTGTTTGGAAGAAAAGCAGTTCGGCCATGCTGCTAGCCAAAGGACAACCCGTCCCTTGCAGGTTTCCAGTATTTTTGTGACACGAGGGTCCACTGGGCCTGGAAGGAAAAATGTTTGCAAGTTTTCTGGCCCAGGAAACCCTATTGTAAAATAAACGCCTGGCTGATGAGCCCCGAGGTCACCCACCCAAAACACCTTTAGCGGGTGCACATTCATCCAGACCAGCCGCGCAGGCCAGAGCCCGTGCTGACGTGGGACCGGAGCCCCCGACACCAGGGGTGAGCAGGACGAGCGCCAGCCAGCCGGGCTGGTGTGCTGGAGCAGCCGTCCTCAGCGGGACTCGGTGGCCAACTCGGCCTTCGCTTTTAGGGTGAAGGAGAGTCTCCGGCAGCTTGCGGAGAAGCGTGTTTGATGGAAACGCGCTGAAGGTTTGGGTGGGCCCGGCCTCGAGCTGCCCCGAGCCCCCACCCACGCAACAGCCGCTGTTTTCCAGGCAGCGGAGGGGGGACCCCCCCCG
>NW_008794211.1:3412033-3433384 GCF_000699145.1 Aptenodytes forsteri | reverse complement strand
CGTCCCGCGTGTGTGGGGCCAACGCCGGCGCCCGGGGCGGGCTGCTGCCCGGCTGAGCCGGGGGGTGGCCGGGGGGTGGCCGCTCTCACGGCCGTGCCGAGTGGGGAGTGCAAATCCCGGAGCTTCTAGTACCGCTGCGTGTTTCTGGGGAATCCAGGCCTCCACCTGGGCTGGAGCAGCATGCAGAGGAACAAGTAGTCTATTTTTATGTGATGGCACATCTGCCAGATAATCTGTCTCCTTGTGTTCCAACCGTAACTTGATATGCAAGGATTGCTGTGTAAGTTTGGCTAAAATGGGTTCAGTTTTCTTCTCCTTCTGCAAAGGACTGTGCTTTAGGCGCCAGCCCAGGAATTACTTACAAAACTAACGTTGCTTTTAAACCAAAATGTTTGCCGACATGAGCCAACACTGGAAAAACTTAAGTATTTGCTTTCATAGTTGAATGAAAGGCTGAAATATGCAAATCCTAACCGCAGGTATCTAGTCTTATTTTGTATACTGGAGGAAGAAAGCAAATAAATTCAACCACGTGGGTTAGTCTTTTGTGTTGGGTGGGTTTTTTTTAATTTATATATGTACTTTACTCACATGTTTGTGAGCAGGAATAGTAGGGAGGGCTAAACCAGAGGCAGTTGTGTAACCAGAACTATACTTTAGGTGCATCCAGTAATCAGGTTTTGTGATTTGACACGAACACCTGGATTTGGAGGAGGTTTGAGGTTGTTTGTTTTTTTGGGGGGTTTGTGTGGGTTTTTTTGGTCTTTTTCTAATTACTAATCTATCTTGTGGAGGGAATTTATGTTCGTGTTCTGCATTTCTCTGGTGCTCTGTGTTTTTTCCGAGGACAACTCTGCTGCCTTGGTGCCATCACCAAAGAATGGTAATATTAGCAACTCACCTTGGAGCAAGGTCTTGGTTTTCTCTTCCTTTGCTTCTTAGAACTGTATGCTTTTGTGAAATTCCAAATACCCTTCATCTTGATGACTATCATTCCTTAATGAATAGAGTTTGCTTGTGTGCATGTCTTTTTTTAAAGTACTGTCTTTTATAACTTCAGGTGTTGGATTACCATGGGTGTAAAATAAGCGACCCATACTGCTGGCTTGAAGATCCCGATAGCGAACAGACGAAGGTAACCTTTCTTTGGATGGGAATGGCTGTTTTGACATGGTTCTCTTTTATAGACTAGATGCATGGGTACGCTGTTTTTGAAGGACTTGCCAATACTTTTTGAAAACTTACATAGTGAATGTACGTGTAGTTCATGTGATACCTTATGGCGCTGACAGCAATGCCATTATTTTGTACCTTTGTGTTAATGGGGTGAAGACTGGAATACTTGGTATAACGTAGATCACAGAATTTGGAAAACTAAGGCCCTGTTTATCTTGCACCCATTTTTCTTAGACAGTTCAAGTGCTCAAGGTGGTGTTGTCACACTGAAGCAAAACACTCTGATTTTAGAGCGCTTTATCCACTGTCCTCAGTACATCTAAAATTGCTATAATAAAGTAGTTAAGAAAAGGTAGAAAGAAAACTCCTTTGGCTTGCTTTCTTTGTACAGTGATAAAGTGTGTGAATACTGGGGGGTTTTTTGACCCCTTTTTAAAAAAAAAAAACCACAAAACGTTTTCCTCCTGAAGTTAGGCTTTGTTAGTGGCTTTTATTACAGATTGCAGATGTTGCAGTGTTTTCAGTTTGCAGTCTGGTATAGCTGGACTGTGCTGCTGGAACTGGTCTTTCGCTGAGAAAGAATCTTGAAAAATAATAAAGTATGACTGTGAGCCAGTTCCTCTGATATTCATGGCATAGCGAGTTGCAGGGGTGATGGCCAGAAAGTGGTAGGTGGCAATGTGGAGGGGGTTTCCTCTGTAATGGCTAATAACTTTGTGATAACTGTAGTTCCAGATCTAAAACACTGGCGTCTATCTAGTATGCGTGATTGTATCAGAAAGATGATGGAGGGCAGGATCTCCATTTAAAAATATCCTGCAGAGTGGCTTTCCATTAGTGAGATTCCTTCTAGGTTCTCTCATGTATGTGCTTGCATAATACATCTTGATGAATTATCATGATGAGGATGGTCAAATAGAACTTCTTGTAACTGTCAAGAGCAAGATAAAATGTGTACAGTTAGGATCCCATTCCCTGGTTACAGATCTATCGGCATATATAAAGACTCATGTGGATTAAAAAGGTTCATTTGGGATCAGGTTTTAGTGAAAAACTCTGCCATGGACATTAACATTGAAAATTAGATGTTTAGTAAGTTGGGAGTATTTTGATTTTTTGATTCTGGTATCCTTAAGAAATGGTACACATAAGATAGTTTTGTGCCAAATTCAGAGGGATATATCTGTGGGGAGGTATGATGATGTCTTTCTTTTATAGAGGCCTGACAGATACCCACTGAAGTGGTTTTCGGGATCCTATGGAAGAGTTGGGATTGAGAAAATGCCAAGACCTGACTTTTTGCGTCCCTGTGTTCAGTACTCTCGCCACATACTGTGAACAGGTTGTGTGAGAACACTTGGAGGAGGGTGAATCTCATTCTCCAGAAGTTGTAGTTTATAGAGGAGGCAAAATAAGGAGTGGGGGATTATAACATCCTCATAAAAGTGCAGCAGCCCAGACACAAAGATGTCACATTGGTGGAATGAAAATATTGTTAAATCTTACTTGCCTGCACTCTAAAAACCACACGCCTTGGCAGAATTTTGCAGTAGTAGTAGTACGATGCAAAGAGTGGAGAGTTCCTTTGTGTATAAGTATGTGAGTATGTCATCTTTTTCTGAAGTTCCAGGAGTTACTGAACAAAGGGAATTAAAGTATTTTGCTGTTCTACCTCTTTCACAGAAGAGGTCAGAAAAAAATAATCTTGAAGTGCTAAACTCCTTTAATCTGCTTCATCACTCACTTCTTTGTGCCCTGCAGCAGAGGTTGCTGACGGCCACTCTTTCTTGCTAGCTTTTCTTAATAGTTTTATCTCCAAGTTCTTGAGATAGTTTGCAGGACTTCTGCAGAATAGCCATTCTGCACCTGCCAGATCAGAGAATAACCAGACACTGGTATAGAGGCAATTGAATGACTGTGCAGGCTTCAGAGAGAATTTGGAGTGTGCTTTGTAGACTTTTCAAGCCTTCAAGTCACTGACCTTGGGACCTGTGTCCTTCCCATTCTTCCTCCAAGTCGCTCGCTCTCTTTATGCACTCCTTAATATCCCAAACCTCCAATTGTTTTGGGGAAAAGTAAAAATATCCTGTGTACACCTCCAACAACAGGCTACCTTTAATTTTCTACATATTAAGTACAGAACTAGAAGAAGAATTCCTTGGGCACCCATGCTCATCTGTAGTGAAAGAGCCCCTATTTCGTTCCTGTTTACAACATGCTTGCTTGATTTGAGTATGTGTAACAGTGAAAATTCTGGTTGAATTTTCAACCAGAACGAAGACTGAACATCATTCATTTATTAAGTTAGGAATCTTTTCTTACATGCAAACAGTCAAAATTATTTGGTGTGTGCTGTCAAATAGATACACAAATATGTTGGAACTCTACTTTTCTAGACTTAGCAGAAATAGTCATGTCAAGCATTGGTGTGGTCATAGAAAATAAATGGGTAGGCCTCACATTGTTTCTGTGTTGATGTGAGTCAGTGAAACATCAAGTTTACTATTTCTTGAGGCATGGAGAAAGAAGCACAGGCAAGTGAGATTAGTTTTAACTCCAGAATTTTCATGGTAGTTTCACCTGATGTCCACTGTAGGGTTAACAGGACTGGGACTGAAAGAAATTATCTACAACAGCTATGAGTATAAAGAATCATACTAATTTTTCCTGTGGCTAGTCCAAATGATCTTGTGGGCTCTGCTAGTTAGCAGCTTACAAACAAGTGAACATGAAGGGTGCAATTTTTTTTTTTTGTAATTGGTTTAATCAGGTATTTTTGCAGTGAGAGTAGAGTGTAGATGGTGTACTGTACCTGATCCACTGTAGTTTGCAGTTTTCCATTAAGTCAGGTGGTTCTGTGGTTTCTCTCTGCCCTCCATCCTCCTCCTTGTGCTGACCTGAATGTTTCTGTCCCTCCCTTGCATGGGTATAGCCATCACAAGGTGATGTTCTGGAGGGGAAGCCTTCGGTGGATTAGTTTTCTGTTGGCACACATGCTTAATCTAGGTCACCCCAAGACCACATGATAGTTGGATCTAAGATGGTTCAAGAATGGGATCTTTTCTTTTCTAGCAGCCCACAGCCTACTTTTAATTAGGTGAAAAGGCAAATAGGTTTAGAAACTTTTCAGCCAGGTCGCCAAGATGATCTTATTCCGTATGCAGTGTATATATCTGCTATAAAAAGGAGGTTATTGAAATTTGCAGGTGGCTAAGCAGGACTGTTTCCTGTCAGACATGCAGTCTTAGAGCTGATTAAGCCAATCATCAAGCCACATCCTCAATCTCTTGTGGAAAAGCTGTTGTTCAACAAGTATGTGCTTCCATGTTCATGATCTATGTGCTTTACTGTATCACTTTTTCCCTGCGCGTGCTTGGCTGGAGTAGTCATGCGCAGCTATAAGCAAACAAAACTCCCTTCTCCACATATATAAATAAAAAGTGAGCCCCTGGTCAGATGGAGAAGTTCCTACCTCATTTTGGAGAGAGGAGGTGCGGAAGCTGGGTTCATGCTCTGCTACTGTTCAGCCATTGACCTTTAAGACAGACTGAGGAAGCATCCCTGGCATAGTTGAAATGTTATGCTATGCTGGTAAAACGCTTCTGGTGATGACATAGGCCACAACTCCAAAACCATGCTTCTACTGTCATCTTGGGTTTGGCTTGGTTGGACTTCTCAACTTCATGGTTTGTTTTTGTGCTTTGTGGGAAATAAGCTCTTTTTCAGACTCCAGCAAAGTCTTTTGCTACTGTAAGAATGTCAGTAATATACAGTATCTTAACTCATTGACAGTCTAGGCAGTAATGTGTAGCTTGTTTCAGACATGAGGGATGGACAAGGGATGAAAGAGGTCACGTAGCATACACAGTTGAGTTGTGGTATTATGAACAGGTGTATGTTTGGATTAAGAATAGAATTGAAACTCTCAAAACTACAGTTAAATGTATTTGTAGTTCTAATTGACCAGTGTTTCATTCACATGTTTTGATAAATTTCCAATTGCACTTTGAATTTTTCTTTGCTAAATACTAAAGTAAACGCTAAGAGGCAAGTCACCAGAAATCTGCTTAGTTTTGTTTAAATACTTAAAAAAGGTATGTGCCCTCTTGTAGGAGTTGCACTGAACTATGTTTTACTGAGAAGATATATATGAAGATTTTGGGGGTAACTATTAAACAAACTGTAAATACTTTACAGATTGACAACAAAGACTGGTAATGTTAAAACAATTTCTATCCTAAGACTTCTTGGAAAGCATACTGTGAGTGGAAATCATTATTTTGTCGAGAGAATAGCTTAGTGCCATGTAGAAAGCTGATAGGTTGTAACAAAACATGGTTAAAAAAATTTGTGGCATGTGTTTTTTAGATGAAATTTAGTTACACTTTCTAAAAAAATAACAGCTGGCCTGCTCAAGTAATGGCCAAACACTTCAGCCTCGAGTAGAACATCTCTGTTCTTAGTACAACACTTCAGAAATTCTTTTGCTTTTCAAATTACCTTATTTTCTGAGACACCCATAAGCATATGCCTTACTTGGACCCTTATTCTGTCCTTTCTTCTGCTGCCAAATTCTGTCCTGGTTCAAGGCTTGTGATAGATTGTCAGACGCAGATTTCTACAAGTAAAATAGGAATCTTTCTCTATAGGCTCATGAAGATATACAGAGAGTTACTGTTAGCCTTATAGCCTGGGTGGCATCTGTTTAGCCCAGCGTGGTGGAGGGAGTTGTTTACTGTGAGAGTTTCTGCTGACAACATCTGTTCCTGTACTTTACCTAGAGCAGTATTTTAATTATGTATTGCTTTTTGAACATGAGTGCAACCTCATGCTCAAAAGTGTAAGAACGGAGAGTTTCCAAACTGGACTGGATTCTCCTCAGTGGAACTCTTTCAAAAACCTGTAATTCCTACCTCCTTTTTTAGATAGCCATGGCATTCCCTTTTACAAATAGTCTTGGAATCTTGGAGGCATACTAAGTGCAAATGGGAAAAATATATTAAGTCCCTGTAGAAGCAAAATTACTAGCGATTCAGTTGTGAGTGCAGTAGCATGTAAGTGTGCTCTTGTGCAACAAATGCTTGTAAAGAAAAGTTTGTGTCTCCTCTTTGAATATCAGTAATGAAAGCAGATGTGGTAAGATGTGACTGTGCAGTTAGAAGTGAGTAACACACAGTTCCAGTATACCCTTGCAGCAATGTTACCATTTTGGTTGCATTATTGATAGATGAAACAAAGATGTGTGCCAGTTTCTGTCCACTAAATGCAACTGAAAAGTGCTTTTGCCCATCCAGTACAATGGATGGTTTTAGACATATTTTTATAAGACATCTTTTCTCTGAAAATGTCACAGCCCTTTGAGTAGTTGGTTTATTTGTGTAGCATGCATTGTCTAGATTTTTGTGTATGTGGTCTTTGAAATTCATGTGTTTATGTTAGAAGAAACATTCAGATACACATAGTTCTTGGGTAGATTTGATTAAGTAATTTTTTTGATAATTTGATATTTTGATAAATTGATAATTTGATTAAGTAAATACTTTCATCATCTGATGAGGCGGGGGCAAACTGTTAAGTGGTACAATGTGGAGGCTACCACTGGGATGTGCTGTGCTGCCGTGCTGGGTGTTAAAGCTGTCTATGCCAGTAAGATCCTCAAAGGGAGAACAGAAGCAAAAATTGGCCTTCCCTTGGCAATGCTTTCACGTCTTTCCTTCCTTTTTCTCAGGGGATCGTTTCCTGACTCGATCCTCGCTGATGCATAGAGTCTAATTTTGAGTAAAGGTCCAGAAGTTGTCATTGTTAGCCTTCTGTATCTGTTCCTTTTCAGTGCTGTAGTGCTTGCTTGCTTGTGTCATCCTTGAGTGGTGACTTGCATGTAACCAGCCTGCATGTTCTTAAACTAATATGTTTCAGCACTTAGCCAAGTGCTCTTAGGGCATTACTAGTTCTGCACTCGTGTTTAAAGCTTATCAGTTTCTGTATGCTTTGTTAGGCATGAACAAATACCTCTCAAGTGGAGACTGACCATAATTAATGCACTTTCTCCTTTACCTTTTGGCCTGGCAAGTCTCTGAAAACACAGCTTGGCATGTAATGCAGCTCTTGGCTATGCACTGCTGTGGCAGCGAGGCAAATGGGAAGGCAAGTGTCTCTACTTGCCCTCTGTGCTTACTTCTCACCATGTGAAATGTCTGTAAAATGCTACTGAAAGAGTTTTATGTTCTATTCTTTCCTCTTTTTCACCTGAAGAATTAATGAATGAGTAAACATTGATAGCAATTGGTAAATGTATGCCAGGTACTCTGTTTGTACAGCAGCTGGCTTTTCTGAAGAACTGTGAAACACAAGGTGTGGAATATGGATTGTAGCCCTGCTGCTCCTGTGGGTCATGCCCTGCGGTGAAGTGTAGCTCAGAGGTTATCATGCGTTGGATCTGCTTGCAGTGTGACAGATTCAGGACAGGTAGAAACAATAGCCTCTTGTAATAACTGGGGAAGAGACCCGTGTAAGCAAGAGATGAGTGGACATCTGGAGGGGAGAGGCTGGGGTCCGAGAGCAATAGTGCAGCCATCATTGCGACGTCTGGCTGTGAATTACAGCCACACACACTGTGTCCTGTCCTTCCTACTCCATGTTAGAGACAGAAAAGCCTGCATGTCTGCTTCTTAGCAGCTGTGGTTCACCTTAAGACGCTTAGGTATTAATTTTATGTTAATGTACTGTGCTATAAATAGGGATGGTGAAACACCAACAGAGCACCAGTTTTTCCATGCATGCCATGGGAGTGGCAGCCTCTAACAAACAGCTGGAGTGGTAATAGTTTTGGCCACTGTCATTAAGTGTTTGTGACTGAGCGGTGGAGTGTTTTGAAGAAACCAGACTCCTCAAAGTTCCGTTCTTGGAGATTAGGTATTCTTGCCTTTTGTAACTAAGAACTGATCTGTGGACAGCCTTTCCAAGAAACAGTGGCTGGGACTAATCCTGTGTGTTATGTTAATAGGATGAACAGATGGTGCATATGACATTTTGTATCTTCTTCCAGCCCTTCACAGCTCCCAAAATGATACTGCTGTCTGTGGGCAAAAGGGTCTCTGTTCTTTATCCATTTCCTAATTTATTTATCATAGAGTATTAGAGTATCGTATGTTTGTGGTGAAGTAAGGGAAGATGGTATTTCCTAGGTATATACTGTAAATTAGCTTTGCTATGCCATTTAGGCAAATGTAGGGAGAGTTTTTAAAAGTATGACATTTGGGTTTTTTTTAAAGGGGAATGGCAGTAATCTGGCTTTGGCCGAACCACTGGTTACCCCAGTGCGTGCCCTGGAGAGACGTTACTTAAGGTATAAGATCAGTCCTGTTACTGATCTTAGAGGTGTGACTTACAGGAGTAAGACTCTTCAGGTGTGACTCTACAAAACCTATGTCTGGGAATTTCCTATGCGGGGAAAGATGTCTGTGATGCATTGCTTCAGAAAATAGTGTTTTCTGTAGAAAATATGCATTTCTGCTTGAGTTCATGTATTTTGGGGGGGGGGATTATTTTCTTTCAGGCATTTGTGGAGGCTCAGAACAAGCTTACAGTACCCTTTCTCGAGCAGTGTCCTGTCAGAGGACTGTTCAAAGAACGAATGACGGAACTCTACGATTATCCTAAGTACAGTTGCCACTTCAAGAAAGGAAAAAGGTATGTGAGGAATGTCTTTGTAGGTGGTGATGAACATGAAGCAAGTCAAAAGCAACTACTAGTTAGGAAAACAAATTATGAATTATATTTGTATTTATTCCTTTATAGTTGGGAAGTAGGAAAAGTAAGCCAATGTTAATATATATGGTTGCATGATGCAGAGCACAAGATACTTGACTGTCTCCAGTTCCCAGTCATATTATCTTCTTGTGCTTTTGTTGTCTTTGCTTTTTATAAGAAGAGTTTATCAAAACTCAGACAACTTTGTAGAATAACTGTTGTAAAAGTAAAACTTGGAGGAGTTCCTTTCAGGGTTGGTCACTGTCAGTGTAGTTAAAGGCACCTCATCCTGAAAACAGCACAAGTCTGTCATGAGCATGTTGTTCTAAATATTTACTAAAATACTTCTCTTATGTTGGACATAGCTTGAGCAGCTGGTACGATTTTTGTTTAGTCATAGACAGTGAAAAGCTGTGGGAATTCCCTTGTGAAAAATGGCTCCTGTATCTGCAGGGGATAGGGGAAAAATCATTTGGAGGACTTAAGGCAACTGATGCAAAAAGATCTGTCTTCTAAGAAATAAAGAAATCCTGCTATATTCCAATACCTAGTCTACTT
This sequence comes from Aptenodytes forsteri, assembly GCF_000699145.1. NCBI lineage: Eukaryota > Metazoa > Chordata > Aves > Sphenisciformes > Spheniscidae > Aptenodytes > Aptenodytes forsteri. Next base: position 3,423,901 of record NW_008794211.1, on the reverse strand, counting down.
GTATCCCTGTTTTAATTCTGTGGCTAGGTAAAGGGATGGTGCTTATGTGGCTTACCTAAGGTCTGGAGACTGCAGCTGCTACTCAATTTTATGTGACCTCTTTCAGAAACACTAGTAATCTCCTAGAGAAAGAGAGGAAAGGGATGAAACTGCTGATTAACTTAGTAACTTAGTAAGATTGTTTTAGCAGTCCAGCCGTTCTTAATCATGGGAAACACAAATAGTCTTTTTTAGTATTTTCAATTTGTTTGATCCTTGTTGAGTGAACACCCAGATATGCCAGGTATATTTTCACTGTCATCCACGGGAAAGAGCAGAAGATGTCTCATTGCCTTAAGATTTCTGCACAGATATTGAGGGAGATCTGCTGCTCTTGTTATCTGTCCTATGCTGTGAGGAAGGCGTGGATGCTTTTTACTAAGGAGGGAAAGTCTGTACTATGTGGGTTTTTTAAAAAGTATATTGTGGGGAGTGAACCCAAGCTGATGTTGATTTAAGTTATCACTGATGTGGCACGGCATGTCAATGTGTAGAGGTGTGAGATTTAAGCCCAGAAGCAGTGGAGCTGTTTAGGACAGTGCTGCATCCGGGGACGTAAGCCTTGTTGAGCAAGTCAGACAAAGCTTATTAGTTTGTATGTGATGCTCATGCAGATGTAGCTATGCTGATCTGATTCTGGAGCAAGCCTGGTCAGTGACTGCTCCGGATTCTCTGACCCATTCTCCCTGTGCAGTGCAAACATGCCTGGGTGTGGTTATCTGCAATGCTCATAAGGCTTGATGTTGCAGAAGTGCTCATGGCAGTGATGAATATAGTCTCCACTAGAGATAAAAAGTCTTAATTTGATGCAGCTGACTGTCCTCCAGGAAGAACATTTATGCCAGGAGCTTCCTGTGCTTTAATTTGTGACACTTTACTTTGATTTTAATAGATGTCTTTTTAGTTTTTCTGAGTGTTACTCTATTTCTTGGCACGTGCTGAACTTAAATCACAGTGGTTTAAAAATTATGCCAAAAAACATATATTATGGCATTTGAGGAGATCAAGAGGGCTCTACCAAGTTAAGTAACATTTAGTAAGGGGCGGGGGGAGGAACTATTCTATTTGAAGAACTATCTAAACTTCCTATGACACTTAAAAATTCTCAAATTTAATTGCTCCAGTTTTCTGCCAAAGAATAGCTGCTGAAAGGCGGTGTCTGAAGAGCTGTTCTGTAGAATCTGCAGAAAAGAACAGTGCCCAGGGAGGTGCTGTTCCTGTCACATTTTGACCTTTGGTTCCCAGCTTATTACCAGCATGGCAGAGGTGAAATTGGCTAGAAAATGCATGGTCAAATGGAAAATTACGTATCTTTTTCTTCTGTTCCTTTGAATCTTTTGATTTTGTCACTTGCTGAACGTTATTGTTAGTATTTGAACACATTACTAGTTCAGATTGTTAGCCAGGCCTTTGTGAGTATAGTTCCCCCTTCTGGGTTTACCAGGTTCCCGTGCTTGTATCCAAGTACTGGACAGTCTTAGGGAACGTGTGAACTTATGTTTAGGTTTGAACTTCCCCCAAGTGAAGCTGCTATTTGATTTGTTAAGTCACAGGTTTGTGTAGTAAAACTCAGAAGTCCTATTAAGGAATAAAAGTGTAGTACCTATGAATTGCATAGAATACAGTTGTTAATTTCTTTGCGCTCTGTAGTGTCTTCTGATGTGAAGAGTATCCCTCACTAAAGGCAATTCTGTAATTCTCTGTTCCTACAACCTTTTCAAAACACAGAGTTTTATGGACATTGGGAAATACAGATGAAACAATTTCAGTTCTGTATCATTTGAACATCTGTCTGCCACGCGATACAGATTGAAAACAGCTATATGAATGGCAAAGCTTAGAACACAGGTGATGGGAACCTGCACCAATACTTGTAACAGAGAAACGCTAAGGCTGCCAGAGCTGTTTAACATAGACAGTTTATAGTATACTTAGCTTTGTTTGAAATGCACTGTGGCCAATGCAGCTTTTATTTTTAAAAGATCTTTTGGATGCATCATACAGTCTCCTCTATACATTCTATATGACATTGGGATAAGATTCCTCTCATTTTTAGAGGCCTAGAAATTGGTGTCTGGGCTTCCTCTGTACTAAGGGAGAGAGAAAGGCACTTACAGAGGATGGTTAAATCCCTGATGGCCGGCCACAGGGGAAGCTATGATTCCTACTCTACCGTGAAGAGTGTATTATTATATAGAATATAAATATATATTTATCTGTCTTTTATTCACTTCATGACAATCTCATACAAGTTTTTCTTGCTTGCCTAACTGAAAAATCTTGAGTTCTTCCTACTTATTTTTCCCTCTTGTGTTCTTTTAGGTATTTTCACTTCTACAATACAGGACTGCAGAACCAGCGAGTTTTATATGTACAAGACTCCTTGGATGCCAATGCCAAAGTTTTTCTTGATCCAAATAAGCTTTCTGATGATGGCACTGTGGCTTTACGAGGTTAGTGAGACAGCAGTTCCTGCTGAATAAGTCTGGGTCTTCAGCAGAAGTTGGAAATGGTTTCCAGCTCTTCATCTGTACAAGTATGGCTAGAGTGGCTTGTTTTAATCAAAGTAAATCTAAATCTACATTGTATTCACAATTAACTTGGTTCAGTTTCTCAATGTCTTTTTTCACAACTCTGTAACAGGTTTCTACTGAAATATGAACAGATCTTGAGGCTGTCCATAGCAAGGAAAAAAGTTTATGTATTTATATTGATTAATTCTCTTAAAATTGTATTTTGTATCTTTAACACAAGCGAGCAAGTTGAAGTAAGAGACTGTGAAGGAACGTAGCATTAACTTTTATGAGAATCACAAATTTACTTGTATTCACTAGTAATTTGTGTTTAACTTGTGTTAGCTGTCCATTTTCCCACTCCCTATTGGCTTATTGTAGAAGCAAGTTGGACCTAGAAGTCTTTTAAGTCTGTTCAAGGCCAGTTAATAAAAACAGAGGACAGAATTAGTGAATGCTTCTTTAAGCGTGACCTAGTTGAAAAGAATCAGTACGGCTTTTTTAGTGAGAATTCCTGCCTTAAACGGTGGATATAAGGAATTGGGTTCATATAATCTTTCTGTATGTCTAAAAAGCTTATGACAAAGTCTCTTTCCAAATGCACTTAGAGAAACAACAGCCATGGAACAAGAGGGGAAACTCCTGCTGTTGATAAATAATTGATTTAAAGGCTGGGACAGGAATAACTGGTTGGCTCTCAAGGTGGAAATCACCAGTAGAGTTCTGTCAGGGATTATGCTAGGACTTGCACTGTTCAGTACATTCATATGTATTAGAAAAAGGAGTGAGCAGTGAGGTGGCAGAGTTTGGCGACGATACAAAGTTATTCCAGGTAAAGGCTGAAGAATGACTGTGAAGAGCTGCAGGAAGACCTTAGTAATAGTGAGTGGGCAATAAATTAACAGGTAAAAGTCTCTGTGCAGATAAATTAAGTGATGCACAGGGGACAAACAATCCTAACCTCATTTGTAGAGGAATGCATGGAATGAACTCTGAGCTGACTATGACCACTTGGGAACAATTCTTAGGCTGTAATAGGTAGTTCCGTGAAAATGTCAGCCTGGTTCTCGGTAGCAGCCAAACCAGCACATCAAATGTCAGAAATGATTAAGAAGGAAATAGAGGACAAAACAGAAAACACCATTACGTTAGCAACCCAGGGGTTTATACAGTAACATTGAATATTAAATATAGTTCCCGTCCCCTCAGCTCAAAGGGGGCTCTGAAATACAGTTCAGAGGAGGGCAGTAGGAACAACGAAAGGTATGGAGCAAAGGTCAGGAACAATTGAATGTGCCCAGATCAATCAGCTTGGAAAAGAGACAATTTAGCAGGGATATAATAGAAGTCTACAGAATCATTTGTGGTGTGCAGTAGCATGGAGCGAGTGAGTAGGGGTTGGTTAGTTGACGTTTTTTCTATTACAAGGATGAGGGGATATCAAATGAAGGCAGTGGGAGTCGAGTCCAAAGCAAACAAAAGGAGGTGGTGGTTCATACCAGAAGTAGTAGATTTGTAGAACCCCTTACCAATGAATGTTGGTGGTGCAGAAAACTTACTGCGGGTTTAAAGGGAAGCTGGACAAGGTCAAGGAGGAGGTAAGCATTGAAGATTATTAACCAACTACTTCATGGAAAAGAAGTCTCCTAAGCTAAAGATGGTCAGAGGTTGTAAGAATATTTGAGGGAAATATTACATGTGCTTGCGTTGTTCTTACTCTTGTAGGCATCTCCTTGTGACTACTCCTGAGGATAGCTAGGCGGAATCTTGTTCTGAATCAGAATGGCCACTCTTACATTCTTATAGGGGAGAATATGTTAGGGTGGCACAGTGACGTCTCTCAAACCTATGATTTCTACGAAATGCAACTCTTGTGTGTGTTTTTTTTCAGTGGTTACTTTCAGGTCTGTACAGGCCTATGATAATTCAATCTCTTCACTTGAATTGATTTGCAAGAGTGAATTTGATCCTTATCAACTATGATGGAAGCTCTTCTGAATTTTTTTCAGAATCATGTTTTCCTCACAGTTTGGATAGAGCGACATACAGATCAGAGGTCTTAGCTGAGAATACTGGTGATTAATCCATTTGCGTGCTGGTGGCAAATTTTTCTAGTTACTTCAGTTTTCATGGCTTTGCAGGGTCTAGTTTTCATTGACTCCTATATTGAAGTGGTATTTGCTTTATTTCAGGATGCATTGCTTGCATCTCAATTTCTGTTGACTTCTTTGGTACTGTTTCTGAAAATCTCACTTTAAGTTCTCTAACTGTGCGCATTTTCAGTCTCCATCTCTTCCCCCCAAACTCAGGGAAGTAGAAGAACTATTACTCAAATCATAATTCAGATGTTGGGCATAAGCAATGTTACTGAACATGCTTACTGAGTATGCATGCCTAAACTCAGATCTGTGAACTACTTGAGAAGTCCACAGAGACTGGAAAAGTGCTGCGAATCCCAAATGATAGCAGATGTAGTTGCTTGCACTGTCTTTTAGAAAATAAACCCTCTTCTCTCAGTGTTCAGTGAACACCTTTCTTTTAACTACTTTCCCAATTTCACCTCTGTTTCATTGGGATTTGGCTAGCATGTAGTAAATAATAAAAAGCTGTGTGGCAAAATAACAAACACTTTTTTGAAAATACTGATTCCTTGTGCTGGTTCTTACTTTAACTTGTTTGGTTCCAATATCCTAGGTTATGCATTCAGTGAAGACGGTGAATACTTTGCATATGGCCTGAGTTCTAGTGGCTCTGATTGGGTTACTATCAAGTTTATGAAAGTAGAAGGTCCTGAGGATCTTCCCGATACACTGGAGAGAGTTAAATTCAGTTGCATGGCATGGACCCATGATGGAAAAGGCATGTTCTACAACTGCTATCCAAAACAAGATGGGAAAAGTGATGGTAAGTATGGCTGTAGTAATTGCATGCTATATGGAAGCAAAATTACCTTTTCAGTAAATTGGTGCAACAAACAATCAGCTCTACTAGTTCATACTGAAATAACTAGCTATACTAGTTTATACAATTAGGTATCAGAGTATGTCTTGTATGACCAAAGCCTATACTCAGTTAGTTTGAGTATCCTCTTGTCTGCCTGTCCCTGTCTTTCTCTTAAAAGTCTGCTGCTCCTTTTATTTTTCTCTGCAGTGATTTACTTAGCTTTCATACAGGGTGTTACTGGCTGGAATTTGATGTCTGGTGACAGCTTACTTAGATCTCTTCCCCTTATGCATTTGTGTGGGCATAGGTGAACTGGCTTGGGAGGTTGACCTGATGAATAGCAATCTGGGGCATAAGGTTTTTGTTATTCAACCAGATTAATTCATCTGTGGTTCCTAGCACAGCAACACAAAATGTTTATGCTAGCAAAACTCAAGGAGCAGCATACAAAGTAGAATAAATTGCCAAGGAGCATCAACAGGGAAGGAATTTAGCAGCTCTTATTATAAGGTAGTGCTACTGAAAAGTTTCTTCTGGAGCTGTGCTCTTTGTTAGACCTTGGAAGGAGCCTGAATTTTGCCTCTGTATTTGCTTTTGCAGCCTATCATTTTGCCAAACTCGCAAGTTAGGTACCCACCTTGTGTTTTTTACTTTTAAACATTTGTAGTTCAGAAGCTGAAGTGTTGGAAAATGTTGCAAGAACAGAACTTAAAAAAAAATAAAAATCAAGTAGCACCTCATGCAGTGCTTTAAAATACTTCTTTATTTTCAGCAAATGGAAGTATGAAGGTTTCTAGGAATGTTAACTAGCAATAAATCTCCCCTTAGTTGCCCAGGGTGAAATGGGAGCAAAAACATCATTGGAGGGTGGCAGGGATTGTTGTTTTTCTTTGCTTGCTTAGTATTTCTAGAAAGCAAAGCTTGAAATGATAAATCTTCACATTTGAAGAACGTATTATCAGCAATAAAAGGAAAGGGTAACTGTTTGAACAGGTTTGCAGTGTGGTTTGAAATTTTATTTTGTTTTGGAGGGGGGTGTTTGTTTGGAGGGGCATGGTTGTAGACTGGAACCATTCGTAGTTCTCTCTGCTGAATTACTCTTTTATATGCAAAGGGATACAGAAGTTTCTAAGGGTTTTATTTGGTTGTTGTTGGATTTCTTTGAGAACTAATTTGTTTAAATATCTGCAATTCACTAGGCACTGAGACCTCCACTAATCTGCACCAAAAGCTGCATTATCATGTATTAGGAACTAACCAGTCAGAAGATATCCTATGTGCTGAATTTCCCGATGAACCAAAATGGATGGGTGGAGCTGAGGTATGATAAACACCCTGAAGCTTGTTATCATTATGTTCAGTTTTTCAGATTCTAACAACTGGTAGTAGGTATAAAGTGGAAAACGTTTTGTTAAAAGAATACTTTTTTGTTAGTGTTGCAGAGTTGACCATTGAACTAAGAATCATTGATTAAGAATTGCTGAAAATAAGACTGTCTTAGTGTGCTTTAAATCAGTCCTCAAGCCTGTAATGACACAATCACATACCCTTTTTCTTCATTGAGGACATTCTGCCTGATGTACATTCAAGGACAGAGAAGGATCATTTGATGGACAATGCATCACTGCTATTGTTTCTTCTTAGTGTTGAGCCCCAGCCTTCACTTCCTGCACAAAAAGCTTATTCCAATAATCCGCATGTCTGGATATTCCCTGCCCTGTATTTATTTTGTTTATATTTATTTTTGTGATGTCTTTCCTGAAAATGAAATATGTCTATTCTACTAATTTAAAGAATGGAGACATACAGGTTGAAATCTGTTAATACTGTGTGCAGAGCTGGCGACTTTTAAGTTTCCCTACAACAAGTTTTATCAGCACAAATATGGTGTGGACTGTGTTATTGGAGATGGAACAAGTGACTGCTGGAATTGATTGCTTAAGCTTATTTTGTTGAACTACTACTATATTGTGCAAAGTCCCAGTGAACCAAAACGATAGGTAACGATGCTCTCTTCCTTACGTGAATGATTCAAAAGACCCTAAGTTTTGTAATTAATGTGTGTTTTATTCTTCATATGAGATTTAACTGCTTGGTTGAGTGCACTGTTCTAAGTGCTGCTGGAATGTAGTGTTGGTTATTCTGTTTATCAGGGAACTGACGTTTTTCCAGTGGATAAAAACCTGTTGTAATTCTTTGTACTCTCCTAGCTACTATGTTTAATCAGTACATTTTGTTTCTATACAGGGTCTTTTTTGGTCTGACACTTTTGATAAATAGGAAATGTTTTTACTCTGATTTGGGCTATTCAGTTCCTAGAACTACTTTTCCCTGAGAGCACCTCTTTTTAAAAAAATTGATCATCAGTCTGTGCTCACTTTTCAACCCATGAAAATGTGGGGGTTTCTTTTCTGTGGGCTGCCAGAAAAGAAAGGTTTTTTCAAAGAATTTGAACAGTGGGATTCAAAATGAGACAGTGAGTGAGAATGTGAAAGGCTCCCCAGCAAAGTGACCACACTGAGCTTTCTCGATACAAATCAGACTTACCTGTAGGTTCTGTGAATAAACAGAACCTTTTTTACATAATCTCATCTATTCATGAAACGTACCTTTAACAACTGACCTGAATATCAGTGTAAACTCGCAAATGGGGCTTTGGAATTTTTTTTACTGTTCAAAAACTAGTCAGCTCTGTTGAGTTTAACTGGCAATAAAATGGAATTTGGAAATCATTATCCTTATTTTTCCCTAGTTCCGTAAATAAATGGGCTTTCTGTTGGTGACAGATGTCTTGTAGTGATGTATCCACTGATTCACATGAGTGATGCATATTATTATTATTGTTTTGCAGTGTCGTGAGCTAAACTACACATGTTGTTGTGAAGGCAATTTCATTTTCCGTGGGGGAGGGCTGTTGCAGTCTGATTCATTAGACTATACAGCTTTTTAGGGTAGTGAAAGTTTGCAGTCTCAGATGATACTAAATCCAGTGGAAATTATATCTTCTGTATTAGGTGTGAAGATACATTTGTCTTACAGGTAGCAAAACCTTCTTTGAGATAATAGCCTTTTATTAACAGAGCCTTTTCTTATCTAAGTTGAAGAAGCAGGGCTGGAGCATTTCAAGATCAGAAATACAGAACCGAATATGAGGAGGACTGTGGAAGAGAATTCATAGTATAGTGCTTGTAGTGAGTAGCAAAGAGTTTGCCTGGCCAGGGTGCAGAGAAGCAGCCGTCCTGCATCTCCTGGCTCTTCTGTTGTGAAAGAAAAGCTTGAGGCAGCCTTAAATGTAAAATAAGTATCTCTTTTTTTCTGATACCAAATGTCTCAGGTAATTTTTGTGATTAATGAGCATATATAGCCCTTATATTAAATGATCAAAAGGTCTTTGGGGTGGCAAGAAGGGACTGGTAGTAATAACTCTTGCCATAGAATAGGAAAATAACAGAATGTAGCGCAGCTACCAGTTCTGAAGCCACTGGAATTGAAACAGCCCCATAAGTATTGGGAAAGTGGGGAAGGCGGTGAATAGAGAAACACCTCACTACTGTGGATTCTTGTTTAATAAATCTATGTGGCTGCTTATGACTGTTTTCTTGACCTCTAGGAGGCATAAACTTCCAGAGATGTTGGTATTTAAGAAGAAATGATATTTTAAGGAGGTGTGGTAAAGCAGAGATCCACGTTGGTAAATAATCATGAGCTTATCTCAGTGAAAGTACTTTAAAACAGCTGAAATTCTGGGGTTGTGCTGTGAGCTCCAGCTGTAAAATGTGGCTCTGTCATCCTGCTACTAATGAAGAATGGTCTTTAATCGTCAGGAAAATCATATTCTGCGATTAAAAAAAAAAAACAAAACAATGCAATTGCAAAGTGTGGTTTCATCCTTGTGCAGTAGGTCAAAAATCTTCTTTTCAGGCCATTCAGACAAGTTTTCTGGTCAATTTTTCTGAAGCATGTGTTCGAGAAAGTGGAAGACCACAAAGTAGTGGGGGAAAAATTAAAATCTCTTTAGTAAAAATCAAATTATGTGGCTTATTGGCACTGTCCTGAATATTCTTACTTGGTACTAATATGCTGCCACAGATTTTAAAATACAGCTTTGCACAGCTCAACATTTTATGAAAGTCCACTTTCATGCATTCCTGTCAGATTAATAAACAAATGTTTTTATTTTACAGGGCCTTGCTGGGCCAAATAGGTAGAGACATTTGGGTTCTTTTCTGTTTTACACAAACTCCAGTAAAGACAGTTGGATTATGGTGTGGGTGATCTAGTCTCAACTACCAAACCTTTCTCTATAGTGGGGGCAAAACTTGAACTTCCATACTCTGGTTTAGAGCGGAATTTGCAGGTCTTGCAACTGTTGGGTCAAAAGAGAGAAATACCTTACCTGCAAGTGAAAAGCACCTGACAAGGAGATCCTTCAGAGACTGCAAAAGTAATAATGTTGCCACGATACTTCAAGAAAAATGAGTAATCTCAGGTGCACTGTAGGGCATCAGTGTGGTGTATGTTTTCAATGGAGAGAAGAGACTAGGTCACTGGTTAGGGAAAAAGAGGGTTGTGTAAAATTTTGTCAGCTTAATACATTTACCAGACAACATGCAAGAAAATAGGGTCAGGTTTTTTTCTCATTATACATTCAACACCAGCCCCAAGTACACTTGATTTAAACAAAATCTGTGGTGCTGAAAATGGTGTTGGCATAGAAATATAGATGCATTTCCAACTCCTCACTTGAATGGATTGCTTGTGAGGAAAAAAAAAAGTTTGTTAGATATATAAGTTTTGAAAAGTCTTTTCATTAGTCTAGAAAAAGCATATGCGTTTCTGGTACAGATTCTAGGATGGTGGGGGAGTTGGGAAGAGCAGGGATGGAGTTTATTTGAATAACGTCCCAGTAGAGGGCAGTCTGGTATGAAGATTTTTAAAACCTTGGCAATGTCATAGCTACTCTCAGAAAAGAGGAGCTTCCAATGCTACTCTATTTAAGTGGCATGTTCTTGCTTCCTCTCCAGACTCACAGAGCATATCTGTCTTTCACAGCCAGACTGTAATTCTCAAAGTTAAACAATAAGTTATATAAGAGCCTTTCACAGTTGGTAGTGTTAAAAGTCCCTACGGTACTGGCAGGAAAGTAAACAGGAGGGAAAGGAGGGGATGGGGGGAACCCTCCCATCCCAATTCTGCCAGTAGTAAAACAAGTACAATTTTTCATGTTGTCTAACAAACACAGTGCACAGTCCCTGAATTGACAATAGTTTGGTTTTTTTTAATGTCTAGAGCTGTCAGTTACCATCAGTGGTTCTCAGCCAGGGAGGTGATCTTGCAAATGCAATTCAGAGCACAGAGGAGTAAGCTGTGCCAGATGTGTGATGGCTATGGTGTGTTTTCACTGCAGGAACGTGGAAGTGCAGCATCCACAGAGGAAAAGTGAGCAGCATGAAGGGGAAGGGCTCAAAACACTGTCAGTTTTCTCAAGTGAGACTCGCTGGTGGACTAAACAGGGCTGTGGGAATTTTTCGAAAGCCTTACACTATCTTTGTCAAGGCTGAATCTGGAATAGAAGCCTACTATGAATAACTTTTTTCAGCCCTGGCAATAGGTCTGGAGAGTTTTACCATTAAGAAACAGGCAGGCAATCTTTCTGGCTGCACATGGGGCTATGGTAGATGGTAATCTCTTACATAGCCAAGTTCCTGATGCTTTGGTGCTTTCATTGCACTCAAAAGCAAGCTGAAAGCCACAGGAAAAATCGTGTGTGATGTTTGTCTATCACCTCAGAAGGCTACTGATTTTACTCTCTGCTAGATTTAAGGAAGAGAATGCATGTAAATATGCATATACATATTGCTGTGTTCTTCTTCTGACCAAGTCTGTCTCATGTCCTGTTGTAATTGAAACAGTTGTAAGCACGATGATCTAGGGTCAAAGTCCCAGTTCGCTGGCTTTGGTAGGTCTCCTTCAACCCCAGGCTTAGCAGAGGCTCAGAAAGATATGGTCAGAACAGAAATGCTCTTTATACCAGCACATTGTATCTGAAATCAAAGAATAAAAACCTGCCTGGAATAAGGAAATTGAATTAATGCCTAAAGCAATTTTGCTAACCTGGGGAATGGATGGAGAGAGCATATCAGCATGTTGTTTACATATAATCAGTCCATGTTCTACATAGGATATGTATGTCAGACCTGCTCCTCAGAATGTAGTAAGTAGTTTCTGTTGGACCTGATCCTGAAATTATGCATTCCTGTGATCAACCATCATTAGGTCATAGAATCATAGAGTCATGGAATAGTTTGGGTTGGAAGGGACCTCTAAAGGTCATCTAGTCCAACCCCCCTGCCATGAGCAGGGACATCTTCAA
>NW_008794211.1:3401541-3411716 GCF_000699145.1 Aptenodytes forsteri | reverse complement strand
TCTGGACCCACTCCAACAGGTCCCTGTCTTTCTTATGCTGAGGGCTCCAGAGCTGGACGCAGTACTCCAGGTGGGGTCTCACCAGAGCAGAGCAGAGGGGCAGAATCCCCTCCCTCGACCTGCTGGTCATGCTTCTTTTGATGCAGCCCAGGATACGGCTGGCCTTCTGGGCTGCGAGCGCACATTGCTGGCTCATGTCCAGCTTTTCATCCACCAGTACCCCCAAGTCCTTCTCGGCAGGGCTGCTCTCAATCCCTTCATCCCCCAGCCTATATTGATACAGGGGGGGTTGTCCCGACCGCGGTGCAGGACCCTGCACTTGGCCTTGTTGAAACTCATGAGGTCTTTGAAATACAGTTGATTAAACCAGTATGATGCAAATAGAAAGCAAAACAAAGCATTTGCAGTGTTAGAGTACCAGCTTCAGAGGCCTTGGATTGTGCAGACAGTCCCAAGAGGTTGCTTCGTGAAAGAGAGTTCTTGCCCCAGTCCTCCTCATCTCAAAAGACTGCGAGAACATAAAATGTGATAGGAGCTATATGCAAGCTTCAGTGACTTTCTAGCACCACTGCAAAGATAATGTGAGAACATAGCTTTATGTTCCTTTCATTATACCCCACTCCCCAAAAAAAACCCTTCAAGATCATTTTACCTTATGAAAAAATGTGTCCTGTTCTAGCAAAGGAAACAGCTTTGGTTTTTCTACTAGTTAATAAAAGCAGAATTTGAAAGGCTGGGAGATTACAGCGGGGGTTCTTGACTTTGTCATCGTGCAAGCAGAACTTTGTGGCATGGGAGCATGTGCACATCTGTGACGTTAGAACACTTGAGGCTGTTCAGACAGTGTAATTGCTCTCATCTTTTACTGACCAAATGTTTCGGCAAATTCTACAGGAATTTTTACTTTTTTCTCTGTAGAAGGCTTGTGTTTTGTGGTTTTTGTGTTCAGTATTTTACTTTACTCATCTGATACGAAGCTTTAAAATATTGATACATAACGCAAGGCAGGTAATTTCTGCATCAATCTGAAATGTCTCTTCCATGTAGACTCTTCTTGGTCAAATCATATTCAGGTTCAGTGGTGTTATGCAAAAATCTTTGTGCAGCATGTACCTAAAGTTTAGGAAGTAACCACTGTCATCAGTCTGTTCCATTGTGGTGGCTGGGTACACTCCTAAATGAGTATTTAAAAAAAAAAACAACAAAAAAAAAATTTTAGTCAGTCACTCTGGGTAGTTTTAAACTGTTATAAACATAGCGCATAGAGAAAATTGTAGGAGTTTTAAAATGCAGCTTATTGATGCTGTGAGTTTTTAATTCCTAGTTAATTAATGCCATACATTGCATGGTTGCATCTTTATTACCACCCATCTTACCTTCTCTGGATGGTTTGATCTTCCCATGACTGGGTACACGGAGTCCAGTTACTAATTTGACCATTTGGCTCTGTTTGAAAGCTTTGATTCTGTCTTTAACTTTGTGAGCTTTGATTTTTTTTTTGTATGTGATTCATTTGCTCTGTTTCATTGGAAATGCATTAGATAGCAATGACAGTTGCCTTGTTCCATATGCAAAGGACACTAGTGTATAAAGAGCAGTAGTTTGTAAAATAATCGCAGGTGCAGATCAGGTTGTAGGTTATAGTAGTGTTAACATCTGCAGTTAAAGGAGAAGCCGGTTTATCTTTTCCTCAACACAGGCATATTATCTAATATCTGTTTTTTACTCATTTAATTTTTTAATATCTTGTGCAGAAACAAATTATACAGTGATTAGTTTTTTTCCACCTTGATAATAGAAAGGGCAGAGGTGGTAAAACTTTTAATTGGTTAGCTTAAAAAGGAATGATGTGTGTATATAGTTGCCTTAATATAATACTGTGCACTCAAAGGGCCCCTATTCGTGAACTAAAAATAGAGAGCTCTTCCTTATCTTGACTCTTGCAGTGGTGACTACCCAGGTAGTATTCAAAGAACTAGCATTAATATTCACTGGGGTTGCTGTCATGCACTTTACTTGGAAGCAAAGCACTTTAATGTCTCTCCTATTGATGTTTTAGTTGAGGAGTAATACATAAAGCCAGGAAGTCTGAAAACCCGACAGCCTTCTCCTGTTCTTTCTTTTTCTTTTTTTGTTTAATTATGTATGAATTTTTGGTCTGAAATGTGCTGCTAGTAGACAAAATATTTAATTTCATTTTTGCTGTGGATCCTCATAGGTGGTTACTGCTATTATAAATGCAGAACATACAACCCTTTGGAGTTCCTTATATGGCTTGTATGATGAATTAACTATATTTTGTAATGAAAGAAAAAAATTAGGTAGTTGGAAAACTGCTTTTACTAATTAGGCTTTAAATAATTTTTCTTCTTTTGATACCCATTGATTTATTGAAGTTACAGGTAAACCACTTCATCCCTTAATGTTTTTCTAAGCAGTGGTTACTTTTCATCAAAACGGAGAGAACAGGTAACATTGAAACAAAATTGCTAGTAAAAACAAAAAAATACTCTACTATAAACCAAAACTTCTCTATAAAGATTTTACTTCAAAGGGTTTGATCCTTGAAAGACTAAATAGAATAGTACTTGTGAGCACAGCTATTGTAATGATACTTCTGTATGTTTGTATGGTGTAAACACGGTCACAGCAAATATTTCAGAAATAACAGATCTAATAAATTCAAAATTACCAAGTGACTGAATGGCAGCAGTGAAACTACAAACTATATACCAACATCAGCTCTTTGAAATAATCCTTCCTTTACTAGTGCTGAGTTCGGGATTAGTGCTGTGTTATGCCAATAAAATCATTGTTACGCGGAAGGTTTTTAAAAGCTCCAGTTGAAAGGCTACAGGATTTCTTCTGGCCTATTTTGACAGGACCTAAATGTCATTTTAAGATGTTCAATTGCTTTATAACCTCCTTACCTTTTACCACTGGGTGTTGTTTGAAATGATAGAAATTATTTTAATGAGAGAAATGTGCACTGGGTAGCATTCCAGATCTCTCTCAGAAATTCTTGAGATATGTTTCCTTTTCAGCTTGGATGTGGGAAAATAGGAGAATTTACTTTTGATCCAGGCTGTCAGTTCTGACATTACAGCTGTCTCCCTTACGCTGAACCATGAATGCATTCTAAGATTCGAGTGAAATGCTGGTATGAAATTTCAGTTCCTGAATTTGTGGGCCAAGGGCAAGGATTGCAGTTTGGCTCATGAAGATGATGTAGCAGCATAAGAATAACCCAAACGGTAGTTGGGAAATCCTATTTCCTTTTGCCATTCTGAAACCCAGACTCTTGTCTGTTTACGATATAGAAGAGTCAGTGGCATTCAGGCTGTGATTACACATTTGTCAGTACTGCCATCTGAGCTGCCTTAAGCAATCTCTGCCCCTATTACTCATGTTTCCAGCTGCTTGGTGCAGTGTGTTAGCTCAGCCATTTGTGCAACTGCACAGTGAACTGACTGAGATACTAATCTAGCAGAGGGACTTTTTCTTTTATTCTTTTTCTTTTTTATTGTGTTTTTTTCTTTCTTTTTTTTCTCTCCTGGATTCTCTTGGTTTTGTTTTTTTCTGGATTCTTCTTTTATATCTTTTCCTTTTTTTTTTTTTTTTAACATGCTATTTTTTCAGCTGGATCAGCTCCCCAGTCTGGTTTACCACACAAATCGTAAATGCTTGTATTGGCATGACCAGGGGAATGAATTCGCATGGATACAAGCAACCATAGCAGTAGGAAGAGCTAGAGAGACTGCATAAGCTGGTACTGCTGCCAATATTTGCTCATCAAACTGTAACTTTGCAATGTGGATGTCTAAATCTGCGGTATAATACTAAACATTTCAGCATGCTGCAATCAACAGTGTCTTGTCCTGTTTCTGTCAAATTTCTTTGGGTTATAGAACTCACTGATGTAAGAATAGCTTTAGTGATAGAGACAAACCTAATTGGCATCCCACCAGCAATATGCTTTGGGAATTCCTACTTCAAATTAAACATCAACTGCTATCAGCTCTTCAGTAGTCCAGCTGGGAATGTGGAAGGAAAAACTCATTAGATGTACTCAGATGTGTTGTCATCAGAGGTTCTGAATTGCCCTTGCAACAACATCATCAGAAATTTGCAAATAAGTTTTCATTCTTGGTATAGCGAGCAGTCTTCTGTTAACTGTTAACTCACAGCATCAAAGAACAAATTTGTGTGGGTTCTGACTATGACTGAAAGAATTTTGTGTGTCATACTCTTGAGTTTACCTGAAATTTATATTTGTATATACCACTTGCAATTATTTAACATGTTTTATGAGTTGGTGAGGAAGAGAAGGAAACTTGGTACTTTTACAAGTATGAACAGTTGTTTAAGCAGCATATTGCAGTCACTAGTTTAATTAAAACTGACACCTGCAGTTAATGTTTGTCTAAAAACACTGAAGATGCTTCTTTCAAAAAAGATCACCTAATCTTGGTTTCCATTTCTGGATATACTCCCATCTTGGCAGGAGGAGGCAAAATGTCTCAATTTTGCAGGCTGCCCTGTTGAAGGTATCTTAGCAGTTTCATATAATGGGTTTTTTTGGTCTGGTAGGAATCTTAGGTGTTCTTTTCTGTTTGCCGTGTGAGCTTTCAGCTGTATGGTCTTTTTTTAGTGGTATAATTAGTTGTTGACAAAATGCTTGTAAAAAATACAACTTGGAAACACTCATTTGGGGGTTTTAGGGTTTTTTTAAGGAATGTTTGGTAGTTGGGGGTTTTTTGCTAGCTTTCATATACTAGAGATTTGGCTCTGTGTTCTTAGTTCCCTCCTTGTGTCTTCAAAACTATGGATCTGTTTGAATAGCAGTATAGTTAGGGGCTAATTCTTCTGCAATTTACTTTGCATAACTAATTCTATAGATATTTGGCACAACTAATGTTATGAATATTAACCAAAGTACATCTAAGAAGTGATTACAGTATATGAATAAGAATTTTTTTTGAAGGTGTGTTTAGGGCCAAATGGAAAGTTTCCAGAACTCAGATTCATGTTTTGTGACTAGAGGTTTAAATTTCCATTAAATATTATCATATCAGAATGTGAACAGGAAACAGCCTTCTGTATCAGTTGTTAATAAAACATCTAAATCTGGTAATTCTGTAATAGCTCAGTCAGGAGAGGGAAACTTTAGGTTGATGACTTCCTGTTACTTCCTGCCTTTCCTTGACGGACTTGCACTTTCAAAAGCTTTGCCAGGAAACAGAGTATGTTTGCAAAGCTGGAGCAGAAAGAAGGACTCATTGATGTACCAGTAGACACCACTTTGGAAATATCCTGTGTGTACATGCATGTGCAAAGGCAAATCAAGCAGCAGCATCGGAAAATTTATAATGTGGTTGTAGCTTATAATGTTCATTTAACAGCAGCATTAGATTTTTGTGTGTGTAAACCTAATGAAAATGGCAAAAATGAAAACTCTGTAAGCGTCATTTCGTTTGCCACAATAAGCAGAAGTACCCTTGAAATTATCAGCTTGGATGGTTTCTAAGAAATTTCATACTGCTTTGTGACAGAAAACACACCTTATTAATTCCATCACTTGACAACTTGAGGGAAAATCTGCTGTGAATTAAGTGACTGTCATTCAGACGGACTAAGCTGCCAGCCTTTTTCCACCTCTGAGATGGACTTTTAGCAGATACCTTTGGAAGCTCATTGAAATAAGGCAGCCAGAAATCCAAAGCTAACCTCTACCACTTGGGTAATTTTTTCTGTGGTATGTCGTACTATGAATAACATATTAAGTAGGTGAGTGTTCAGCTTTTTCTTTTAAAAAATAGATTGACAGAGCTATGCAGAGCAAGCATGTTTGCCATATGCGAAGTGCTGACTTGATGGTTTTCACTGTCCTGCCTTGTGAGCAACTAAATTTTGGCTTTCCTATTCAAACAATAGGTATTGTTCTGATTAAACTCTACTGCTCTGTACATAGTACTGTGATGGCCTGTGTAGCGGTGTGCATGCGTCAGCAAGATGATCTTACAGGGCTTAATTCACCCAGCGTGTGAATCTAGCGTTGTTTGGTGAACCTGGGTTTCAGCATATCTAGGATATTCACAGGCTCAAACACTGACCGTGCGGGAATTGCTAGAGAGAGGAAGCATGGTGAGGAGACCTCCTTGTGTAGAGGAGGCAGCAGTCAGTTCATGTAGACCTGTAAGATGCAGTGAGGGCCCATTTTCAGAAGTTAGTGACAAACACTTTTCTATAGATTCAGTTTCGCTGGCAGGTTACACGGTAAAAAAGGAGTGCTTACACAGGGATCGAAATAAAGACGTGACTGAGAGACCGAAAGACTGCCTCTTTCACTTAAGTATTAGCAGTTTCAGCAGCACAGTCTTCCCTTTGATTGATGAGCAAGTGCAGCCCTGGTACATCTCTGCATCTCTTAAAATACCTGAATTAATATGTATATCCCAAATTACTGATTTTCAATGAGATACATGTCGCTGGTCCTTCTCAAGTCATTGCTAGCCTCCATTTATTTCCATAGGATTCGGGGGAGGGGAGGTAAATTTCCTTTTGCATGGAATTGATACCTTGAAAAAGGAGTTTGGAAGTTCAAGTTCAGAAGTTTTGACCTCATCTTCACAGGAAACTCTTGAGGTTTTTTTGGACAAAAACCACTGGTTGCTCCATTGTGTCTTTACAAAGATGGCTAAGTTAGCAAATACTCTTGCACAATTTAACATTGAATTTGAATGCTGACATTATAGTCATTGACTAGAGAGAAACTGGACACTTACATCATCAGATGTGGCTGCCTCGTAGTTTTTTGAGAAATTTCTATTGAGCTACATAAAGCTATGTTTTAATTGATGTAGGAGGGTTCTTTTTGAGTACTGTAGTTCAGTAGGACCCTGGCAATCCAGTTGATTACAGGACTAAACAGTGCTTTATATTCAACACAGTGGATTCAATTAAACTTCTTCATGTTGAAGTCATTGACTGTGAGGTATTTTTAATGCCATTTGTGGTTTTGGTGGGGGTTTTCTGTTTATTTGTCATCTTCTTACCAGCAGGTTGTAGTCTTTGGACTGTTTATACTGAGTCCATTCTTAGTTACTGAAATGTCAGGTTAGTTCTGTATATTAGTTGTTGTATTGGGTTTATGTGGCAAGGTTTTGGTACCGGGGGGGCTGCAGGAGTGGCTTCTGTGAGAAGATGCCAGGGCTGCCTCCATGTCAGACAGAGCCCATACCAGCCAGCTCCAAGGTGGACCCGCTGCTGGCCAAAGCTGAGCCCATCAGCGATGCTGGTAGCACCTCTGGGATAATGTATTTAAGAAAGGGCAAAAAACGCTGCACAACAGCTGTGAGAGAAGAGTGAGACTATGTGAGAGAAACCACCCTGCAGATACCATGGTCAGTGAAAGAGGAGGGGGAGGAGGTGCTCCAGGTGCTGGAGCAGAGATTCCCCTGCAGCCCGTGGTGAAGACCATGGTGAAGCAGGTTGTCCTTCTGCAGCCCATGGAGGTCCACAGTGGAGCAGATATCCACCCTGACTCATTTAGACACCTTTTTAACTGGAATACTTTTAATAATCATAAACTTTCTTTTTTTCAATTGACGGTGGGAATAAACAGATAATGCTGTTTGGTTTTTATCTCCTGAAATGTCAGCAGACTACACTGTTATTTATTGATGTAAGTGATGAGTGTGGGTTCTTGGTGAGTTCTCATGTTCCATACACATCTGTTCACTCAACTAACTGTAGCATCAATTTCTTTTTTGCTCGGGGTTTAGGGACTAACTTTTCCAGTTGGATTTTTTTTTTTCCCCAGTGGATGAGTTGTTTCTGATTTTTCTGTAACTTCTTACAGGTATCAGATGATGGTCGATATGTCTTGCTGTCTATCCGAGAAGGGTGTGATCCAGTGAACAGACTGTGGTACTGTGATTTACAGAGAGAGTCTCAGGGTATATCAGGTATGTGTTTTCTTGCTTTGTAAGTTTTCCTTCATTTTAAAGTATTTCAAGTCTTACGTTGTCTTATTTATGTTTAAATATATATATATTTAAACATGTGTGTTGCTTCATCTCCTCTCTTTTTTTCTAATGCAGACATTATAAGAAAATATGCACTGCTTCTGCTAGCATTCCATTTTCTGTTATGTATCAGTAGATGGAAAACTCCATTCTTAGTTCTGTAGTTTGTTTAAAAGGTCACAAGGAAAAATTGAGATAGTGTAAGCAGCCTTACCAGTGTATGTTCCATTTCTTTCTACACCACTAGTACTTTTCCATGTTTAATTTTTTTTACATTTAAAAATTCATGTGTCTCACTTCAAGCGCCGATCTCCCTTTTAAAAAAGTACCTGGTTTATAGGTAACATTTTTTCTCCATATAGTGCTAGGAAACGAACAAAAATCCTCTAATATTTTAGTAATATAACTTCGCTTTGTAGCATTATTATTATTACAGTAGAAGTATCTACTAATATTTCAAATACATGTTCATGAACTGCTCCTTCCTTGCCTTCTAGTTGGATTAGCCTTTGGCTTTTGTGTATTTGGCATTTTTAGCCTCAGTGATATGGGCTGAAAGTATGATACTTTGCTCCATATGGCTATTGTTGACGGTTCGTATAGTTAGTTGTTTTACTGATCAGTGGTTTTGTATTTCCAGAGTATTAATTATCGAAATCTCTTCCTCAATATGTGCTTTGCGTAGAACACAACTCGGCTCTTTTTGATTCTTTGCGGCTTCTGTCTTTAAAAACTTCAGAAACAGAATAAATACTGCAGTAGCTCCTTGTTAAATATTGGGTCTCGAGAAACTTGTTCTCTTGCCCGTAAACAGAATATTCGAGGTTCATGAGCATGACTAGAACTGATAGCAGCTCTGCAATATGGGGTGTATAGTTCTGTTTCTCCCTTCCCCTTCCTTTATTATACTACCTGGTTGTGTGGTCTTCCCTTAGTTCATCAACAAGTCTTAGTACAATATTTTGAATTTTGGTAAGTTGAGTGTTAGTGATAATAGTTAATAGTTTTATGCTCCTTTCTGGGGGATTATTAATTTTTGTTTTGTGGGCATGTCACTCTCCTTTTATGAAGGATACTTCTTAATTACTTCTAAACTTGTCTTGAACAACTGAGTAGTTGTTTAATGTCCTCTTGAATGTAGAAAATGGCAGGCCTAAGCAAAATTATTACAGATGCTTTCCATGCAACTTTATTAGAAGCAGAAAACTGTGTAGATAAAACTTCAGTACAGTGAAGCATTTTCGTAAATGATAAATTGCATTGTCATTCAAGTTGACACTTTCCAGCTAGAGACAGAATACATAAAAAGCATAGTTCTCCTCCCATATTCACCCTCCCATTTATAGATACACTGGACAATCTTGAAGAGAGCGCTGGCATGGAGCCTTGAAAAACCATGGATGAGATAATGAAGCTTCTATTTTGTACTACCTGGTATAAGGCAAACCTACAGTTTAACCTTTTCTGAGCTTGGAAATGCTTCTTTAAAAAAGTTTTTTCTCTGAACCAGTCTTTGACTTGCCTTCCTATTTGTTTGTTGATGGGTGGGAGTAGTTCCATCCCTCCAAATTCTCCCTTTTTGCTTATAAAAGGAAGGATCTAGCTGTAACCATTTGCTTGCACAAATTCTCTATTTTATAAACTTAGGAACTCTCCGTATCTGTCTCACTAAGTTGCCAAATGCATTTTCAGTACAAAGGCTCTTATCTTTACCCCTGTCTTTCTACCTCCATGTTAGTAAGCACAGACCTAACAGTAAACATCTGGGATGTTTCCTAGAGTTGATCTTCTGTTTAAATGTAAACACCCTGAACCACTGGTCCTTCAGCCTTTGGTGGCCAGAGGCAATGAAGTTGAGCAAGCAGTAATATATGTAAGCTTAATTATTGGCTCTATCAATTTAGACCACAAGAGGTGTAATTTCAGTTCAGTTTGTAATTTTCTGGGACAGCAAGTTGTTGTGGTTTAACCTCAGCCGGCAACTGAGCACCACGCAGCCGCTCACTCACTCCCCCTGCCCCCGGTGGGATGGGGGAGAGAATTGGAAGAGGAAAAGTGAGAAAACTCATGGGTTGAGATAAGAACAGTTTAATAATTGAAATAATAATAATAATAATAATAATAGAATATACAAAGCAAGTGATACAC
>NW_008794211.1:3367007-3401322 GCF_000699145.1 Aptenodytes forsteri | reverse complement strand
TAAGCACTGCTTAGCAACGACTAAACCATCGGTGTGTTACCAACTTTATTCTCATCCTAAATCCAAAACACAGCACTATACTAGCTACTAGGAAGAAAATAAACTCTATCCCAGCTGAAACAAGGACACAAGTGTAGAAGAGGTTGCTTATGAAGTTAGGAGAAATGAATGCCAAATTTCGTTATTTAAGCTGTTTTAGACAAGTAAATAAGCAGCTCTAGAATAATGGAGTTTAATGGCAGGTATTTTTTAAGACTTGCGTTTAGCTGCCAATTTGTACAGACTGCTCAGTAATATCTCAAGGTATGTTCAGATGGGTTAAGATTAAGCAATGCTTAGAGAATTATTTATAACAGAAGCACATTCTTAACAAAACCATGAGATACAAACATACTGGCTCTTGTTATGCTGTCTATAGAATGCAGTGTTCAGTAAAAGGGTCTATGATAGTAGCAAAGCGTACCACTTGTTAGGAAGTGTTAAGAGAATCAAGTGTCTTAGGAAAAAAGTATTTGTACTTTTAAAATGTATTACATTATCTTTCTATCTTTTAGAACAGACTTCATTTATGAGTAGACCTTATACCTGTGGTGACATCTAAGATACTTCTTGCCATTTTCCTCTTTCAGAACTATTGAATGTTTA
Organism: Aptenodytes forsteri; assembly: GCF_000699145.1. Lineage (NCBI taxonomy): Eukaryota > Metazoa > Chordata > Aves > Sphenisciformes > Spheniscidae > Aptenodytes > Aptenodytes forsteri. The sequence goes on along the minus strand of NW_008794211.1, from coordinate 3,400,677 downwards.
ATCTGAGCCTTTTCATGTGACCTGTTTACAATGATCTGTTTGTTCAATAATCCATTCTAGTGTTCAGAATACCTCATCTTAGTTCTGAAAAAAATATAAAGGAAAGAAAAGTAGGATAGCTAGTGTTTTTCCAGTGTCCTGCATGGTACTTGATATAGATAAATAATTAGATTTTCAGACACATTATTTTTCTTCCCTACTTGCTCTTTTAATCCAGGTTGTCCAAGAATACACTAGTTCTTTAGAAAATTTTATTTTTATGCTTTAGATCTTTCAAGTCTCAACCTTCTTTAGACTTATTTAGAGGGCATCAAACACAAAAGGCAATGAGGCCTTTTTGAAAGGTAACGGGCAGTAAAATTTTACATGGCATCCATTACATATACTGCATATTTCTTTGAGGAAGCAAAAGCAACTGCTAAGTAAAAGGTAGCGGATGAGATTCTAATTTTTATGAAGTTTGTGACAAAACCCTAATTAGAGAATGACACACTTCAACAGATTGTTTTTAAAGCTGCTCCGTAGCATATATTGTTTATAAAATAATGTTTCTATCATGTAAATGTCTCTTTTTTAAAATACTTTCTGTCCCAAGGTAAACATATCACTGCATAGTTTGAAATGGTACATGTAAAACCGTGAGTTACGGAATTTTCTGTTACTTAGAATGCAAACAACCGATTCTCATCTGTGACTTACTACCTGAAAATCCTATTTCAAAATGTCATGTTAACTAACTTAGGGGCACCTTTCTTGATTTTGATTGCTAGCAGTGCATTCTTTTCCTTTGATAGGAGGTAATCAAATTTCTTAGTTGCTTAAACAGTTTTCTTTAAAAAGAACGTGGTCGTATTTCTTGACTATGAGAACATGTTCTTTTCCTTCCGATGTAGTGAGGGCCTTGTGGAGTTAACTGTAGTTCTGTTACTACTTCTTAGAGATGATGGTTGCAATGATAAAGGCTGCTTATTTGGCCCACTTGCTAACAAATGGCTGTGAAGAAGTCATAAAGTTTGGCATTGCAACTTCAGTACTGACTGCCAAAATGCCTGGTCGTTCTCTGTAGGAAAACTGCAGGGATGTCTGTGAAATGCAGTTCATTATGCTTATAGAGCAATAGTTTATTCTCAAGATAGAGAAACTTATCTTTTTACTGGGAGAGAAATATCCATATTTCCCGATTTAAGAAAAGTAACATGGGATAATTTGATTTTTAAAAAATTAGCACAGTTACTTGTTTATGCCTGTGTATATTTTTGCTGGTTCAGAAGCAAAGAAAATTAGTTTTGAAAACTAAAAATAAATGCTGTTATTAACACTTTCTGCTTCTGAAAAAGCAGAAATAATTTCTTGGGGGATACGAGGTGGGAAAGTGTCTCTCATGTTAGAAACTAAAATGGCCAAAAACTAGAAAGTCTTCTCTATCTGTAGGTTAGATGTAAATTTGTAGAGGAAGGGGTATATTGAATGACTGAGTGTGTGTTACCTAAACAACCTTCTCTTCTTTTATAACTGTGGCAAAGTTTGCATTAGAAGATTCTGCATAATGTCTCTTTCAGTGGGAAGGATGTCAGGACAAGATAACAAATATAACCAAAAAGTTGCGTCAGACCTAGATCCAGTGTGTCCTGATCTACTATATTGAAAAATTGGTTGTTTATTTCTTATCTAAGATGCATCAGATCTTTTAATTATTGAATCTTTTTGCAGTGTTCATAGTAACTTCTCTGTTAGTTTCCTTCAGGCTAATATTATTGAAACCACAAAGGGCCAACTTCTTGCCTGTTTGTTTATTACGGTGTGAGGTATGTTTCACAGCTTTTAAGTTGACTTACTTAGTGTCACACTTCAGCACTTAACTGTTACTGTACTGATGATGGTCTTAATTTCTAGACAGTTAATGTGGCAGTATTAGTTTTTTGTTTGTTAGTTTTTTAACTTTGGTTGTCTTAAGCCTCAGTCCTCAAGATTAAAACTTGCTTTAGAGGAACTGAATAAATACTCCAGAGAGTTCACAATCCAAGATCTGCTGAAGCCTTAAATGAGTCAATAGGAACGTGACAAATTGAAAAATGTATTTTCTTGAAAACAATCCAGCCTTATCCAAAAAGAAGCACTAAGTTGCTCTATTCAGTGAAGACTGTACAAAGAAATTTCTTTTAGCACTAACACATCTGCAATCAACACCATTCCCTGAATGAAATGAGAGACTTTTTTTTTTCCTTCTCCTAAGCCTGAATGATTATTAATTCTGTAGGACAGATGAGTATCTTAAACTGATTTTATCCAGATTGAGTTTGATTAGTTAAGACATGTCTTTATTGCACAGTGTGTGCAGTGGTAGACCTTACTAACATTTGTTATTTCATACCTTATCTAACAGTCTGGTTCATAAAAACAGTGAAAAAACAGTAATATAGTCTCTTCCAAAGTTGGACCCAAATGATCTGCTTTTTCAGTATTTAGTGTGTTTTCAAAGTTCATAATTATAATTTGATCTTGTCCAATCCCAAAGTGTCTTCATTCTTGTTTTATAGAAAATGAAAATCCAGGCTGAAAAACACCACATTAGGGAGCAGTGAGAGAGCAGAAGAAAATATATTTGGCTTCTTCAAAGAATAGTGTGGTACATTTTCATGGAGTGCCTCTTAATCAGTAGTGATCTCCAAACTGACAAAAATCCGATTTCCAAGGCAGTTGGGTTCCAGGTATCCTAATAGCGCTTCTAAATGCAATTAATAAACAGATTATCTGGATAATGTCTTACAAACAAGCAGCATAATTAATTACTGCTATCTTCACAGGTTAAAAAATGAACTGAAGGCAGCTAGAAGGCAGGTCCCATCTTACATCAGTGTATAATCTGTACCTTTTACATTGTATTTCCTGAAAAGGAGAAAATGAGTCTGAGATAATTGGCACCCCTCTGTGAAGGTCCCAGTCAACATATCCTCTACTACCTTTTGCTGTTGCTGAAACAGAGACCTAGCACAGAATTTGCAACCAATGTGGCCATAGTTTGTATTTATGTTCTTCTCAGTACCACCTTCCTGCTAGAAGTCCCGAGCCCTTCAGATCTTCTGGCTGATGGAAGCATGTGTTCAGGCTTCCCACTGCTTCATCATGGGGATGGGGTACGCTGCCTGTGTAACTTGGGGGCTATGTCTGTACAGTAGCAGGTACTGTAGTACAGCCTGTACTCTGACACTGAAGCCAAGAGGTACACGCCACCTCACCTCCGTGTGTCAAAGCTCTCTTCCTCCAAGACATCATAACTATGTCCAGGTTGTCTGTTGGGAATGATTTGGCAAATACTGTCCCCCAAACTGTGACTACATGCTGTCTGCTAATTGGCCCAGACTAAAAATGTGATGGGGGGTATGCTAGCAGTTAAATAGTCCGGAAGTCATTGAGCAGTGCTTCAGGCATGTGCCCCACCTCTCTTTTATATATTTATGTATATGTATAACCAGGTTGATTTCACACAGCAGCCTGTTTTGTGTCAACTTTTTCTACAGCCGGGGATGTGAATTACCTGGCATTGAGTATAGACTTCTTGTTGTGATGTGTTTCTGGCTGAACTGTTCAAGAGCTGAGGAGATGGCAATGTTGGGTGATGGACAGAAGTGAGGAAAGGAAGCAATACAGTTGCAATTTGCCTGAATGGAAGTTATGTTCCTTTAGGAAGCAGTGGTCACAAAACAGGAATGATAGAAATATTAGTATGATGGTAATGACTAATAATTTCTATCAAAAAGTTGTCTTAAGGAAACAGGTAAACTTAAAAGATGGTCTCCATCTCTCCTTCTGTCTCTATGTGCATGTCTTACATCTTTGACCAAGCACTAATTTGTGAGGTACAGAATTGTTTAGGTTGGAGGGGACCTCTTGAGATCATCTAGTCCACCTCCTTTGCTCAATCAGGGTCAGCTAGAACAGGTTGCCCAGGACCATGTCTGACTGGGTTTTGAATATCTCTACAGATATTCTCCACAACCTCTCTGAGCAACCTGGTGTCAGTGTTTGACCACCCCACATTAAAAAGTGTTTTCTTGAGTTCAGATTGAATTTCCTATTTTTTTTGTGCCCATCGTCTCTTGTCCTGTCAGTGTGCACTTCTGAGAAGAGTCTGGCTCCCTCTTCTTTATTCCTTCCCATAAGGTATTGATACACATTGATAAGATCTCCCTGAGCCTTCTCTTGTCCAGACTGAAAAGTTGGAGCTTCCTTCATCTCTTCTCGTATATGCTCCAGTCCCTTAATCGTCTTTGTGGCCCTGTGCAGGGCTTGCTCCAGTAAGTCCATATTTTTCTTTTACTGGGGAGCCTGGAACTGGATACAGCACTCAAGATGTGGCCTCATCAGTGCTGAGTAGAGAGGAGGAACCACCTCCCTTGACCTGCTGGTAACGTTCTTCTTAGTGCAGCACAGATGCTGTTGTCCTTCTTTGATACAAGGGCACATTGGTGGCTCATTGTCAGTTTGTTGTCCAGCAGGACTCCAAGATCCTCTTCTGCAGAGCTGCCTTCCAGCTACTCAGCTCCCAGTGTGTACTCGTGCCTGGGGTTATTCTTCCCTAGATGCAGGACTTTGTTTTTCCTCTTGTTGAACTTTATGAGATTCCTTTCAGCCCAATTCACCAACCTGTCCTAGTCATTCTGAATGGCACCACCACAATCTGGTTTACCAGCTGCTGCTCCCCCCAGTTTTCTGTCATCTGTAAACTTGCTTAGGGTGCACACTTTCCCAGCATCCAGGTCATTAATGAAGATCTTAAAAGAGTATTGGCCCCAGTATCAAACATCGGGGTGCACCACTAGTGACTTGTCTTCAGCCAAACTTCAGCCAAGGCTGCCTGCAACTTCCATATGCACAACCAGTTCTTCCTTGTTTGTAAGTATCAGGTCAAGCAGAGCACCTTTCTTTCTTTGACTTCTTGATCACCTTGGGAAGTTATCATCAGGGCACTCTAGAATTCTCCTAGATTGCTTGAGCCCTGCTGCATTGTCCTTCCAGCAGATATCACAGTGGTTAAAATTTCTACCATAAGGAGCAGGGCCTGTGAACACGAGGCTTCTTCCAGTTGTCTGAAGATGGCATCATCTACTTATTCTTCCTGATCAGGTCTATAGCATATACCCACTACAGCAGTACCCTGTACCATGGTGGTCTGCCTGCTAATCTTGACCCATAAGCTCTTTACTGGCTCCTGACCCATCCCAAGGCAGAGCTCCATGAATTCCAGCTGTTCTTTCATGTAAATGGCAACTCCCCTCGCCTTCCCAGCCTGTCCTTCCTAAAAAGCCTTCATCCATCACAACACTCCAGTCCTGTGAGCTATCCCACCATGTCTCTGTGATCCTGGTGAGATCATAGCCTGGAGACTACACACAGACTTCTAACTCCTCCTGTTTGTTTCCCGTGTTGTGTGCATCAGTGTAGAGGCGGTTCAGGCAGGCACCCAAGCATGCTGATTCCCCAGTACACGCTTGAGAGCTTTCTCCATGAGGCTGTTTGCAGGCACTTCCTTCTTTACATGCCTACGCTTGGAAAGATCCACTTCAGCTCTGTTCTGTTGACTGCTTGACCCTTCTATTCCTATCACCCGGGCCCTTGGCTTGCCTACCCCATCCACAACTTCCTTACTTGTTTGTTGAAGAATCTCTCTCCTCTGTCGTTTCTAGTTTAAAGCTCTGCTTACTAGGTTGGTCAGCCTGCAAGGATACTTCTGCCCTGCTTAGTCAGGTGGATAACAGTACAGCAGTAGCACGGGATGAGATAAATTAGAATAGCTGCTGAATCATTAGTTTCTCTAATGAATCTCGACGGATGGATGTCTTCTGTTCCTTATTTGCAGCCTGTTTTCTGTGGAAATAAGAGATGCTTAATCCCACTTTGCTTTTTGAACCACTAGCTCCCAAATTCAATCGTGATGGCGAAGTAGGAGTCCCAGTGGTGCAGCCCTCACAAGAATGCATGGGAGGTCAAGTGGCCAGGGAGAGGCAAGAACTTGTGAAGTAAGGGCTGTGGCATAAGCTTGATCATGTTATACCTTGAAGATTCACTCAGATAAGCAATATTTTGGATGCCTGAGGCGTGGAGAAGGCTTCAGAAGAAATTTTTGCTTTATTAGACTTAAGACACTTTCAGTCAAGGTCCTCTCCCCTGTAGATTATCCGAGACATGAAAGTCAATGGAAATTTGTCCTTCAGTTGTGACATTCATAACAGCTCTCTTCTCTGAATTCTCTGATGAATAATAAGATGACACCCTGCTTACGCTGAATCTTAATGTAAATTGAGTTAAAATGTCAACCAACTTTATACACATCTGTACACCAGGCTCCATTAGTTCTAGTACTCAGAGGCTTAAGTGTCTCTTCATTGCATACAAGATTCTGATTATGCTTTGCAGTCTTTTAAGAGGCGCCATTCCTGTACATTCGTTTACTCAGATTGTTATTGTGTTCAGCAGGGCTTTGTCATCACGGGGGATTGTGGTGACCTGAGAATGCACAGTTTCAGAACCGATCCGTGGATTAGAAGGAGCAGTAATAAACACAGCTAGGTTTCTAGAGAACTCCTTAAACAACCTGTTTTCTATTCTGACTTTTCTCAGCGGTGACAACTGTAAGTCGTAGATCAATTCATAGTGTGTTAGACAAGTGTGTTCTCAGAGTTGAAGTGAGTCTAACTGCTATAACTGGGAAAATGCACTGAAATATCATAGTAAAGAAGTATTAGCTGAGGTGGTGGTGTATGATTTAAAGGACGTATAGGGTGCACAAATAGGGTAGTTTTGTTTGGTTTTAAATTCGTATGCCCATTTAGTTGAACGGGCTATTAACTGAGATGTAGGTATGTAATAACAGGGCTAATTTGCTCTATGTCGCATGTTCATTAAGCTCATCTGACAGCTAGTTGCATCATTGACTGCTGTGAGATCCAAAGCATGGATGAGATGGTTAATGAATTTTCTTACGGTATGCTGTACTGCAGGAATTTGGTCACTACCAAATTCTGTGTTGGAGGTAAAGTGAGAATCACTGTGTTAGAGGAGATGATGGACTGAATTTACTTGTTTAGACCATTAGCTGAGGCTCCTGTGTTCCTGTGCTCCCCCTGTAGCTATTACGTGGAAAGAGTCTGTGTGAAATGAGTCCTCAGGATGATTCAGTCCATGTGGAATACAAGTAGCTGTCTGGACCTCTGCTGATTGCAAAGGGTGCCCATGGCTGTTGGCTCACATGCTCCTCTAAAATTAAATTAGTCCTCCTCAAAGAGAACTAGTTGCAAGACTATTTAAGTGAGTATTAGTTATTTCAGAAATTGTACTGACTGGCAAATAGGAAATGAGGGAAATTGAAAAATGAGAGAAAATGTTAGGATATTATAGGTAGCCTGGGATCTAGCAGATAACACATCTTATATAGATGCTTCTTTTATGTTTTAAGGACAGAGTGCTTTGACAGTGAAATTCCAATTTAGTGACCTTAAAGAAGAGGTGAAATAATACTAGATTAGAAAGAGGAGAGGCTTTGATTATTGCAGTCAAAATGCCTTTACATCCTGGAGATGCTCGCTGAGGAAAGACATGTACAAATAGTCTGAATTTGCAACTGAAAGCTGAGATGACGACCATTGTATTTTTGTTTATTTTTTTAACACCATGTTACAGTGACATTCACCAAACTGGTTACTGTATTGTTGAAGATGATTGACCAGAGAAAGCTTCTGTCAAATATGATTCTGTAATGAGGAAAGAAAAAATAACAGATCTGGTAATTAAGGGAAAGGACCTAATAAATGGAATGCACCTCAAAATTGAAGGGGCACGACTGGTTTCTGGTATTATAAATGGTCTCGTAGTAATTCTGTACTTAGGTTGTCTTCCCCTCCCCCTCTTTTTTTTATTTTCCCTTCTTCTGTAATAGACCCCTGCCACCCCTGTTCCCTACGACACTTCCTGTGTTTGGACCTGTCCTTTAAAATCTGACAGAAGCAAAATGCTCTGGTTATAGGAGTCTCCTTTATCCTGTTAAATTTCTTTGAGATGCATCAGAACTTAAACACTGTTTGAGCAGCGGGACAAAATAATACGTGCATGTGCACGTACTTAAGGACTAAAGTTACACTACCACTGTAGAAGCTCACATGCTCAATGCATCTGAGTATGTCGCTCTACAGCAGCATCCTGGCTGTAGCAGCAAGGATGAGTAGGCAGATTTGAATTCTCTTGTCTAGATGGGGCAAAACAAAAGGTAGGGCTTCTCTTAACTACAGAGGGATCAGGGTAATAAACTGTTCCTATCCCAGACATTTTTATAGGCATGTTACATGTTGCTAGCTCTTCTTGTACTGAATAGTAATGTTCTGGTTTCTAGGTTGAGGCCCTTGTATTAAGTGAAAGACGTTTGTGTTTCCATGAAATGATTCATAGTTTGGATCCCTTTGATGGTGTGCTGTACCGCTTATTTAGAAATAGTAATTGCTTTTATAATTTTTCTCATTTTAAGGAGGAATTAAGAAAAAAAAATTTGGAAAATTCCATGCAATCTGGCAATATTACACTGGATATACTTAGAGGTTGGGAGGTGACAGATTTCATATGAGCATATACAACTTTAAGTCTTCTCTGTCATGTATAGAGATCATGATATAGTTTTTCATTATTATATTCATCTTTGGGGGTTTGTTTTAGGTGAACTAGTCTAATTCAGCACACAGATGGGCGTATAGGAGGGGGTTATACTCTTGTGGAATATTTCAAGTCTGGTATCAACTAATTTCCCATAGTTCTGAATTTATTTATATTGTAAAGTCATAGTTTAGAGAGCTACATTGCAGTTTCTCATTGCAGTAGAGTAAATATACTGTACTTAGGGAGGGTTGTTAGAATTAAGGTTGGTTAGCTCATTTGTGGGATTTGTTTCTAACAGTGTAATTAGAAACGTGGTACAATTTTTCTGAAAATTTTTTTTACCTATATGTTAAGAGACCTGCTTGCTCAGAGTAAAGTTTTATTTTGCTGGTCTGAAAGGGGGGGGGAATCCATCTTGGAAAAAGAAAGAAGAAACAGGAATGCAAAATGAAACAGTATGTTTCATGCATGGAAATGAAAAACACTTATCAAATATCTGCCTGACAGAACTCAGAAGATGACTGTGAATTCAGGGATGAGTCAGCTACTGTGGGAATTATTGAGCAACACAATATAGCCCATAATAGGCTTACAGGAGTTCAGATATGTCTTCACCTAGCAGATGGAAGGAAGGCATAGTCTTCCCTTTTTACTTTTATTTACATGTAACATGTTTTTATGGCAAGAAAAAGATCTCCTTTTTAATTTCAAATTAAATTCATTAGTTTCTGACTGTTTTGAAAAGATTAATGCAACCGGATAAGCATATCCAAGTAGAAAAAACAAAGCTGTAAAACCTTTTTTGCCTCCTTAAGTTGTGAACTTTTTCCATATTTATGCTCAATTACATACCTATCCTGTTTTTACTGGATATCTAGACAATAGAAATAAATAAGTAAACCTGCAGCTTTTCCATCTTAGAGGCTGAAAGGGAAGATTCAGATTGTCCCACAAGAATCAGCAAGAACTAGAACAGAATGAAATAAAAAGTTCAGCCCTTTTTACTAACAATCTATAAGTAGTAGGAACAATGCCTTACTTTCCAAAGCAGAAGAATAATATTGTAGGTGTTCCTCTGTATCTCATCCCAGATGGTGCTGGGTTTTTTTGTGGCTCCTTTAATCTTTTCTTTACCCCACTGGTCTTGTTTTCTGGCAGGCAGTAATGCTAAATCAAAATGCCTTGTTGTTTCGAGGTGCCTGACTTAGGTTTTAGCTTGCTTACCTTTAGTTATCTTTGTTTTAAATAATTTTCATTTTTTCAGAGAATGTGATGCTTCCATTTGCAAGAATGGAAGTCATCTTCAGTCATCTTGCTAGTGAAGAAGGATTACTATACTGGGCCTTACGAAGAAGGAAGATAATGTATATTTCCATGTTTTGTCCCATATTGGATAGATCTGTAACATGATCTGGACATTACAACACTGAAATATTTCAATATTTATCTTTCAGATTCTTTGCTACCCCATGGAACCTGCAGTCCTGAGCTACATTTCCATTCTATAAAATTCAGAGACAGGGACCACAGAAAAGGATGCGTGATAACCTGCCTACTGAGCTACTGAAATTAGGAAATAGGCAGTGTTGAGGTGAGAGGGACAAGGTTGAAACTACATGGGATATAGGCACTCCATGTTCAATAGGTAGCTACCTCCCTGAGGTATCATGAAGTATGCAAGGAGGTGCTGTTTTTCCTGTAATGGCATAGCATGGAGAACACATACTATGTCTTTGCTTTGACTGTGGATGTTGTCTCTTGGGATAAGACTCTGTATTCCCTGCATACTTTGCCTTCAGCTGAGCTTCTTAGCAGATATTATATATATTTTAATCAAATCAGAATCTAAAAAGTGACATTTTAAGTACTTCGGGAAAACATGTTCCTTGTGGAAATCATCTGTTGGGACCTCTGTCACTTCTGTGCATTTCAGTACAGTATTCTAGGTGTCAACCAATCCAAAGTAAATTGCTTTTTAGAGGGAACCCCTGGCTTAACTTTCTCACGTTATCTTTTTATGAAACATGGTTTGCCCAATATTTGCCACTTTATTATTGCTTTAGTAATCTTGAATTAATGCATTTCATTAACTTCCTGCACAGCATGAGTTGTGGCTTCTCTTGGCATGTATTCCCTTTAAATTACAAGTGAGGAGACAATGATATCATTAAAGACTCTGTGCAAGCATGACATTTTATTAGTTCTGCTGTACTGAGGGCAGTTGTATCTTGTGCATTCGTTGATTCTTGGTATGTTTCAGCGGCTGTGGACCAGTGGAAATTAACTTGCCCTGTGTTGGGCAGGAGCTGATCTTGACTCTGAGTGGAGATCACATCTAATAAATGGGAATAGACTATTTCTAAATGTTTAAGAAATTTAACTTGCTTATTTCTACACTTGAAACTTTAACTGTGTCAGATAGCCCTTCCCCCTTTACTCTATGTGATTACTCATGATATTTTGTCAACAGCCATAGGTTAATGGAATTTGCAGTGCAATCTTCCGTAATAATCCTTGTCAGTTTGTTTCCCCTGGAAGATAATCTACACAGCAGTGTTTCTGTTTCTTTCCACGAACATTACAGGGAGCATCTGAGCATCTTTTCTGCTTCCCAGGTTAGCTAAAATGTTTTCATGCTTCCCTTCCCCCCCCCTTCACTGTATACAGACTGAGTAATTTTCCTGTTCAAATATTCAGGTTGTTTGCTAGGTTTTTAAGTGGGCTACTGTGAGCTATTTGCGCCAAGAATGCTCCTTTTTAGAATAGAAAATCACTGTGATAAGTAACTTATGACAAATACATAGCTATTTTTTATGAGAATTTTAAATTAGTCTGAAAAGATAAGAGGTTTGGGGGATATTGTTTCCCCTACTCCGCTACTACTACATGCATCTTGTGAATCCCACCAGGTTAACCCAGTTTGCGGCTTAGCTTTTACCACAAAACTCTTCATGTTAGAAATGACCAGGTTTACCAATTGGAATTTTATGTTTACAACTAACTTAACCAAATACACTTTTTAAAAAAGTTTTATTATCTTATATCAAAGTGTTTTGCAAATACTCCATTCCTCAAGACTAGATACCTGTGGTCATAATCCACAATATTGTGGCAAGACAGTACTGGGAGAAGACACCACTGGGAGAAGACAGCTAGGCTGTTCTTTAAGCTTTTGGGGGAACTCCCTTGCTATACTCTGCTTCAAGTAGCTGTGGATATGGGGGCTTTTCCCCTTCAAGTTTGCCCCTTTTGTTGCTTATGGGGTGGGGTTTAGAAAAATTAGGGAAAATTAAAATGATGGTATTCTTGTCAGGATTTCACCACTCTTTGTCAGCCACTGAGCCAGCTAATACAGTTCAATTTTGCTTTATGAAATTTCAGTAGCAGAGGTGTAACAGTTGTACATTGTGTCAGGAAGGACAGCACTGTGGGTTCATGTCCAGAAGGTTATCCCTCATTCAAGACTCCAGATTTCCCTACTTGTCTTGCCAAACTGCAAGTAGGATTTTCAAGCCTTGACTTTTATAACAAACATTTAAAAATTATCTAAGTGAATGAAATTATCTAATGCTAAAATGCTTTTTCTTTAAAAAAACACAAATACGCGTTTTCCCAGTAGCTGAGCATTGTAAGGCACAATTTTTTTAGTGGCTATTTTACCAAACTTGTCTTCTAGAATACAGACAGCACTGACATTTGCTTGTATGTTGAACCAGTCAAACCAGAAAACTTCCCTCGTTAATCACTTTGCTTAACTGTTGTTCTTGGTATGCCTGAAAATGCCTCATATTTTCCAAACAGCTGGATACACAGTAATCAAGCAATTATACATTAGCAAACCTTGTTGTAAACCTTACAAAAAAACTCCCCCAAAACCCCAAAACCAAACAAAAAATCAGTGCTTTTTCTGTAGCATGTCTCTCACTGTTTCTGTGCCTGGTAATAATTTTGGTTTTCCCTTTTCTTGAGAAATGAGATTGTTTCTTTTCGATTAGATTGTCAGCCTTGACTATTTATTCTTTTGAATGTGTGGTTTGGTGCAGGGAAGAGGGGATTTAGCACAAATCTGTTGGTGTGCAACAAGAAATAAATGAAAGCTCTTTAATCAGTCTTGGCTATGAACTTAAACAAACATGATATGGCTGATTGAAGTTGATCTTAATATTGACCTTTTTCTTTATTTTGTATTATGGTAGCAGCTAGGAAGCCTAATAAAAAAATCAGGACCCTCTTCCTGTGAGCACCATAGAGCTGATTTATGAGTCAGTGACTCAGAGCTCTGGGCAGAGCCCCACTTTCCTCTTCTTGTGGGAGCTGAAGCATGAGAACAGAGGAAAAATGGGGGGGACATAAGGCAGCATGGGGAGCTTGTTATAACCTCTGGGCAGATAGAAACTGTGGAAGACTGCTGTGACTTCTGGAATGCAAAAAGTTGAGAGGGATGGCTAGTTGGAAAGCACAGCCTGGGTTGTTGGATTGGAAGGGATTGCACTGGCTAGAAGCTAAACACAGCTCTGTAGAAGTTGGAGGTACAAGGAGTTTGGGGAGATAGGACAGTGGTAGGGGCTCTTATGCTTGGGTACTGGGCTGCTTGGAGATCGGCAGTTTGTGTCTGGTGGGAACAGTGGGAGGTGGTGGGAGGACACGTATGTGGGAAGAGGAGCTAGTGTAAAATATTTGAGAACCACTGGCTTGGAAAGATGCAATAAAAATTGAGCAAAAACTGAAGTTCACAACTTGCTGGTTGCTTAGTCATCGTCAGCTGGAACTGCTTTGCACTAGACTGGCAGAGACAGGTTGCAAGAAGGAATTTAAGAGCACGGTTATCAGCCATAAGAATTTTTATTTTGTTCCTTTGTTTAGAAGGCTGTTCTTTTTTTCCCCACACTGAAGAAAGCATGTATGTGGCTTGAGGGCAGGTAGAAAAACAAAGGTGATGTTTGTCCACTTCCTGTTGAAAATAGGTTTATCTGGCCTTTTGTGTTTTAGTTTAGTCTTGCAATTTGTAAGCCTCTCTTTAAGAACAAACAAACAAAAAAAAACCCAAAACAACCAATGAACAGTGCTATATACAGTAACATTCAAAGGGATGAGTCAGTATGTGCTGCGTAGCCTGAAAAAGTGAATCAAAACCTTTGTAATGAAAATGAACAAGAGAAAAAGGATAGTGAGGAGACAGTAGACATCAGCTAGAAAGTGGAATGTGGTGCAAGGGAGAATACTCTACTCTTCTTTTTTTGAAAGACTTTTCTGTGGTTGAAGTAACCTTAAAAAAAAAAAACTTTCAAAAATCAATATTGAAACAAGGCCATTATATCCTAGTTCCCTAACAAATAGGGAGAAAAAATCAGTTAAGTCTTGGAAAATATGTGGAAGCCTCAGCAATAGAGTGTTTACTTTAAGAAAACAGTTTCATACCCCTTAAATACCAATTCCAAAGAGTTTTGCTTTCAATGTAATTTTTTTTTAATTGGAGGCAAATCATTAGCCATAAAATTAAATAGCTTGCTATTAATTTGAGCAAGGTGGTCTTCATGCTGCTAGTGTCTGACTGGACATTACATTTATAAATAGTATCCACAATGAAGTTATTTTTTAGATTATGTATTTGTGCTTTTCTTTGTGTATATTAAAGAAAGTGTGGTGTGAGAGAGATCACCTTTGGTTCCTCTTTTTCTGTTCCTGTGTTATGCTGCATGAAGACATAAGCTATAACTTTCTCAAAACAAAGCATATCTTTTGAGTGATCATCCAAATGGAAGTAAAATAGAAGCCTTGAAACTGATGGAGAAATCTCTGCTCATAAAAGTGCTTGATTTCTTACTTCTGGGCTAATCTTTGATATATCTTGACATGTCTGAACTTTTTAACTCAAATGGATAAATATTGCCTCCTTCTATTTATTTATTTATTAAATTGCAAATACACTAACTTTCTATGATCATTGAGTAGCCATCATCCATCGTCTGCAGGATGAGGGGTACTGGGAGCCATCTCAGTACAAACAACAAATTTGCATTCCTTTCAGGGACATCTTAATATCTCCTCTCCAGTATTCCCTCCCTCAGATGTTCGTAAGTGAAGTCAGGTCCCAAGAGATTAAGAGATCCTACTTTCAAAGAGAGTCCACATTGTTTGAAAATGTCTCTTGCCTTTGGAGCCTCCAGAGTGAGACACAATATTTGTGGCTGTGAAGAAGAAAGAGGCAAAAAAACCCTGAGTTCTTTTGCGTAGCTGCCTGGCTCAGAGCGAGATCTTGAGAGCAAGCTGAGTATTGCATGATTCAAAAAGAAATTAGATTCTGATGTGGAAGTAGATGTCTGAGTGAAGGGCTGTGCTCTGTCATTCATTTCCCAGGATACATTATGAACACACCACTGGGGCCTTGAAACAGTCTCTTCCAATTTGAAGCACACTGTGTACCATGAGATTATCTGTCTTCTGTTGAATGTAAATACTGTTGTGGATTAGCACTGTGACAACTCCAGAGTAAATGCCCAGTTTTCAAAATCTCTCGTAGAGGATACTTGAAATTTGGAAGCCTTTGAGTGTGTGGATTTTCAGGGATTTGGGAAGTCTCTTAAAAGTTTGACAGATCTGACTTGCTTTAGTGAGCCAGTATTCATCAATGAAAATGTGCTTCTGCGTGAAAACTCAAGATACTTTTTATATGGTGACTGCGCGCTCAACCATGCAACCTTGTGCAATTAAGCTGATGACTGGTACGAGTAGCAGTGGTGAAAAATAAAAGATTAACTTTCATCTGCCTGTCAACATAATTTTTACTTTTGCAGGTTATAAACTTCTGTCAGTCAGCATATTCACCACTACCCCCTTCTTTGTTTTTGTTAGTATTCTGGGACACCAGAAAAGCATGGTGACTATATAAACTGTTGCCATCCTAAACGTCTTGTGGTTCCTGTCCTCATAGGTCTCTTGGTGACAAATGATGTGAAATTTTATAGTAGGGATAATACTTTTCATATTATTTTAAAAAAGAAATTCAACTCTCTTTGGCATCCACAGTAACAAGTGCAGAAATTCTGAGGTTAAAAAAAAGAAGTTTTTGACATTGGAAACATCGGAAACAGCACTGTGCTTTTCCTTAAAAATACTTTTTTGTGTCCAACTGTGTGGTACGTTACTGAATTAGTTAATCGTTAGACTAACTAGTTCTTCTCTAGATACCAAATACAGAGAATAAAACGTAGGGAGGAATAGCTAGCTATTTAAACACAAGCATGATCTGTCAGCCTCTTACGTTTTGCAGTTGGGTTGGTTAGGGGGTGCGGTATTTGTTTTGTTTGCTTCTTTTTTAAGAAAGCTGCTGGTGGAGCAAAGTCAGAGGTTTCAGAAGGAGTAATGTCTATAGAACTGGGTAGCTGGCTCATAATTTCAGAGTATTTTTGAAGAAAAGTCTTCAGCAGTTGGAAGGTGCAAATCAAGTGAAGATGCATAGTTGATGCAGCTGCTGACAGGGGAAGTAGGAAGCAAGAGATTAACATCTGTGGTGGCTCAGGGTTTGCAGGTGAAGTAAAACTATTTCAGTTAGAGATACACTAGCTGGTAGAAATCTCCTAAGCGCTGAGGTTCTTGGGTACGTTTGTGCTTTCAGAATAGAGTCGCTGAGACAAACTGGAGGGATGGGCACAATGCATCAATGTATAGCCATGATCTACTCTTCTCTGCTCCCATTTCACACAAGAAGGTGCTGCACACCACTATTTGAAAGCTGTGTACTGTAGCTATCCTAAAGCAAACTCACTGTTTCAACATACTCTGAAATATGACAGCAGCCTAATACCAGATTCTCTGTTATATCTAAATATCCAGCAGTCATCAGTGTGAGATACAGGATGCTTTGTGATATGATGAGAAATATAGGGAGAATACATTCAATAAGTATTGTAGGGAATTATGGCCATGTGACATGCAGTAGTTGGACGTTGCCTGTTACAATGTATAGGGTAAATCTAAGAAAGGAAAAGAGAAAATATAAATGGGAGAATACTAAAAGGAAATGTGACTAATAGACAAAGTTTAAATTGCACCGTGAGATTTGGGTTGTTTTTTTTTCCCCTGTGATGGAAGGCATTATGTATCCTGTGATTAAGGTTTGCGGCGATGGAAAGAGGTTGCCAGGTACCACTAGCAAGGGAAAGAAATTTTCAGTTAGTGATTGACAGTCCAAGAGCAAAAGATATTTCTCTGCTATAGCAAAGGTGTTCAAAACTTGACATGTATATATATGTCTGTACACATATATATAGAGGTATATATTGTGATGGAAGGCATTATGTATCCTGTGATTAAGGTTTGCGGCGATGGAAAGAGGTTGCCAGGTACCACTAGCAAGGGAAAGAAATTTTCAGTTAGTGATTGACAGTCCAAGAGCAAAAGATATTTCTCTGCTATAGCAAAGGTGTTCAAAACTTGACATGTATATATATGTCTGTACACATATATAGAGAGGTATAAATATTTGTACACCCATGCATTATAAATTTTAAGCTATTTTAAATGTACTACAGGCTATGTAGATAAGTTAATATTGGAAAATGGAATTTATAAAGGATGATGATGATTCTTTATGAAAATAAAATTTGGGGAGTAAGAGCTTTCTCTTCAGTGGGAAACATATAAAAAGCAGAAATTATGAGGGAATGAGTGATTTTAACCCATTTTCCTGAGACTGAAAAAGAAAAAATTATCTACTAACAGAGTTCTAAATTGTAGAGTTGAACTATTGATTTCCTTCTAGAAATAAAGATGAAAAAACCCCCAGAGTTCAAAGAGTAGATACAGAGACTTTGTAAAATTTACCTTAAAAATACAGTGAGGTAAGAAGGAAACAGTATGATGACTTAACTAAAAATAAGATTTTTATCTTCACAGGATTTAAGACCTAACATAGAGACACATTCATTTCTGTTTATAAAATTTTCAGTAAAATGTGTACTTTAACTCTTAAATGAATGGGGAAAACATAGAAAATGAAAGTAAGTAAATAAATTGAAAGTGCTTAATAATGCATTATTAAGCACTGTGACTTCTGCTTTTATAAGGTTTTTTGGCAGTGTCCAGTTTTTTGAAACTGAAAGTGTTAATTCTGTGAAGTTTATGTCCTCTTATGTCCTACTAGGATGTGCTCTTGTATAGATGCGTGTGTTGATTAATCTGTCAGTAGCAAAGTATTGAACTAAACCAGCACGTTTCTCTCTCTCCTGTCTCCCATGCTGGTAGTACTGAATGCATTGATCATTCAAGTTTAGGAGGTGGATGTGTTATAATTCTAGTGTAAAACATACATAAACCCCATATGCTCTAAAGTTACAGTTTTGTATGTAGATACTCAAGGTGGATGTTACTCTCTATATATATGGAACTGCAAAACCAAAATTACATTATTTTTAAGGCTTTTCTGTGAGCAGATTAGATTTAAAGGCATTTTTAGTTTGATTTGTATTTTCAGTCTGTTTAAAAAATCTTCTTTATCGAAATAATCGAGCAAATTATCTTTAAGATGAAAGGTAAACTGAATTCCAAATAACTGATGAACAGCTATCAAAATTAATTAAATTTAGGAAGTCATACCTGTAGCTAAGTTGGAGGCTTAGTTGTTAAGGCTGAAGACAACTGGCTGGGTTAGTTGGTTTGTTTTTTTTCAAACCTTTTTAATATTCCAGTTATGATTCAGAGACAAACACATTATGTGCTTATCTTCCAGTGCCTCCCTGAAAAATCAATTCAGAGTAAAATCTAAGAGTTGAAAAATTGTGATCTTTCCTAGTAGACGTTTACCTGCTTAATGCATGTACTATAATGAAATTTGGCGTGGCTCTTCTGGGTAGAAAGCCTGTCCCATTGTTATGAGCCAAACCTCTTGGTTCACTTCCTGAACGTTCTCCCCCGTTTCCAGAAAAACTGTCTGTCTTACAAAAAATATAATTGACAAGTTAGAATGGAATATAAATTTACGGAGGTTAACACTTATATTTTCACCTGATAATTTTTGCTGCTAGAGTACATGAAAAAAGCCAAATGAGAGTGTTTACCTTAACCATAAAACTTTCTTCCACAACATTAGATAAAAAAACCTACCATTAGCTGATCACTAAGCCCTGTCTCTCCAGCTGGCACAGTTGAGAGGTTATTTGCCACAAATGGATTGTTTGGCCTTTCCATGAAACATGAAATATGGAAGGAAGAATTGAGAACATTTTTTGAACTGATGAACAGTGACTCTCAGGCACTCTATCCTTTCCATCTGAAAGAAGGTTGATAACAGGCTTTCTGTGATCATTCTTGCTGTTATAATCAGTTTGTTCAAATTAGCTTTTCCTTTTCCTGTAGTTGTCATCATTCAGCTACAAACCCGCTTCATCACACAGAGAGCTCTCAGAAGACCAGTGACTGTTTTGCTATGTTCGGAGGCCAGTACAAGATTGAGGGCTTGCTCTGTGATGCTTACTGATATAATTTCCCTTTTGATCTTCTGTGGATCCAAAAATTTTGTTTAAAAATTCTGTCTGTACGCTCTTATGTTGCTTTTGTCCTAAACATTGCAGATGTTTAAAAATTCTGTCTGTACGCTCTTACGTTGCTTTTGTCCTAAACATTGCAGAAGGGCCAGCTCTGTAGGATTATGATTTGCTGTTGTGTGGCATGGCTTTATTGTCCATTGAATAAAGGTTATAAATCCTCCACCTGCAGTTCTTATTGTAATGCAATTATTTGATCATGGATAACTGACTGGTATAAAGTATATAGGTAAAAGCATCTATAGCTCTTCAGCAGTGTGTTTTAGTGGAAGGACTGGCAGAGAAAAGGATTAGGTTATAGCAGCAGTATACAGTAAACTGTCAAGATCTTCAACCTCATGCTTTTCCCGTGTATAATAATCTGTCTCATTGTATGCTTATGTGGATTAAACTGAAGTCTTCAGTGGCTCTGGTGTTAAGGATAAGGGAGCCTGGACTACAAACGCTACTTCTCAATGGCTGTCCTCAAAGATAGACGTTCTCAGGCCTGCTGGTTAAACCTGCAAATCTCTATCAAGATCCAGTTCTTTGCCTCCCCCTGCCCCTCCTTTCTTTTAAAGAAGAATGAACTGAGTGCCCATCCTTCGCTTTGTATTTGGAGGGCTTTTTAAAGTCAAAACTTAGAGATGTACTGTTCTTTTTGTTACTGAGAGGCTGTTTGTTCTGGGTTTGAGACTGAAGCAAGAATCCTTCACCTGCCTCTAGATCATGATAACCGACCTCCCATTCATGGGCCTTGGTGCCCTTTTTGCTGGAGTGCTTCAGAGGTGAGGAGAAACTGGTTTGCATGAACTGTTTGGGGGATCAACAGACCATTCCTTTTTTCTGAGACTCTGTAGTCCCTCTCCTGTTTCGATAACTGGATAGATACATGCACGCCACGTGACACCGTGCACACATTCACTTTTGGTGAGGTATGTAACCAGCAAGTGAGTATCCATCCAGTCATATGATGGGATGTGTGCATGTACCTCAGGCCATTTGGTAAGAATGGATGTGCTGATCACGTGAGTTTTCAGTCATACAATGGAGAACTGGCTGTGGTCTATGACTTGTCTAGGACCAGCATCCTTGCTCTGACAGAAGGTCTGGGCACCGTAGCTCCCAATCATTCATTGTTTTATACATTTTATCATGCTCTTGTGTATTCATCTCTTCTCTAATGTAAGGCATAAGGTATTTTCATAGGTCATTTTATATGAAAACTATGGTTTAGGCCTTTTATCATTACTTCTGGTCTATTTTGAACCTCTGTTTCCTGCATCTTGTCTAGCTCCTGGGAAGACTGTCAGTCATCCACCCCTGCAGAGCCCTTTCCAGATGCCTGTTGTCTTAGTGAAACCACATAGTTCATCTCTCTCTTTCCTTAGCTATATGCGCTTAAGTAAGGCATCTGCTTTTTTGACTATGTCTGTATATTCGTCGATACCTTCACTGACTTTCTTGGCTCCCTTGGGAACTGGTGCATGTGACTTAGTGTTGCAACAAGTTACTTGGGAGGCTTTGTGTTGTCCCATCTAGATTGTGTATAGATATCTTTATTATTCTTCCAGAAGTTATAATGTGAGTCCTCTATGATCAAGCACATTTTCCCATGTCTGCACTGCATGCTAAACCACTTTTTTTGCTTACCTCTAATCACTGGAACATCCTCTTCTGATGCTTAGGTAAGTGCTCAGCCCAGCTCATTCAGCTTCTGTAAGAGTGTGCTCTGTTCCACATGTACAGAGAACCGTGCTGTAAGGAAGTGAGCACTGCTTGAGGCCCTCGGTACATAGTTCACCATGCTTTTGAATGTTTAACCAGTTACTGCAAAATCATCCATCCTAAATTCAGGTCAGGTGAAAGCTGCACGCAGATATCTTTCCTAGTACTCAGTCGTCACGCATATAAACAAAAGAAAGCCATGAACAAGAAGAAGAGTTGTGCTTAATCTACTTGCACAGAGTTTGAATTGGAAATGCATGTCTGTCTCTCTATCTAGACAGACTTGTAGATGTATTCCTGACACTTACAGAAAGACAGAATCTTTGACAAGGTATGCTCTACACTTCAAATTGTGTTCATTCAAGCAAACTCTTCTCCTGGTGTAATGTGCTGTCTTTAATAAAAATCTGCCTTGTCCATTCCCCTGGGCTTTTTGGGTACTGAAGGGAGCAGTTTTGTGAGACAAGCAGAGGCAGATTAAGCAGTTGCTGCCATGGAAAGGAGAGATGTCCCATCTATCTCCTCATGCTCCGGGATTACCTAACACCATCCCCTCCTGTTGAGTCAGTCAGCGTCTTCACCCATCTGACCCTGTGGTTAGGTGATTGCACTTGCTAATCTGTCGCGGGAAAAAAACCTGTAAAATAGAAAGAGATTAGTTTTCTTCTAGGTTAGCTAATTTAATCAGCTTTACTATTCACTCAGGCAAATGCCAAACCAAGCATGAAGGTAGAGACATGCTGATGGAGGAGGAGGGAGAAATGGGAGGGTGCAGTTTTGCTGCAGTCAAGCTTATCTTACGGCTCATTGCTAATGAAAAATGCTGTTGCTCCTCTTCAGCCTCTCTCTCTGCTGCTGCCTTGTGCGTGCTGGCTGCCTTGTACGTAAGTGGCACTCCTCTGCCCGAGCAGTGAGCTGGTTCAGGCAGCAAAAGAGAACTTTATTTTGTGGCACAATTTTTTTTTTTTTTAAAGTCATTTAACTCATTGAACCAGCTCACTACTGGGGCACATGAGCAAAACAGAAGCAGCAGGCTAGGAGTAATGTGATGAAGGACAAACTCCTCTATGGCGATGATTAGGTGTTAGCTCAACTTGGCAGCAAGGCTAGAGCGCTCGGCAGGGGGGCAGTACCACGGTAGTAAGCTACATGGGCCTGCTCCTCCCTTGTGCTGCCACTGACGTGACCTGGGGATAAATGGGTTCCCCCACCCCCAATCGGTTTTCGGCCATATTAGTGCCCAGTGAACTGGCCACGCTGGTCACCAGGTTGTTATTCCTAGCCCAAAGGAGAGAGCTAAGCAGGTTGATCTAAGGCAATGCTAGAACATCCCTTTCAGTCACGGGCCACAACTGGATCAGCTGCAACCCAGCCATAAAGATGCATCCTCTTACGTCTGATATCTGTCTCATTGCAAAGGGTTTCTTCCTCTCACTGGAAAACTACAACACCCATTCTATACAGTAGCGATGTACCTGATGTAACGGTCTCTTTCAACTGCTTGTAATTGCCTCGTTACCACCTCTTTAACTTAGACTAGATATTGGTGTATTTAACCACTTCAGTGAGACAATGGTTTAGAGGTAATTCATCTGTAATATTTGTCTTCTAAGGACTATATAACATCCACTTTAACAAGATGAATGCTCTTGATTTTGTTATAACAACTTAGCGTATCCCTGTAGAATATCAACCCTCTCGCTGTTTTGCTAGCTGTTCATTTGGGAGTGGATGAATGAGTTGCAAGGCAGCAATGTAAATCCCTAATGTCACATTATTGTCCTTTTTCTTCACGGAATCCAACTTCTGTTGCAGTCATGGAGGCTATAGTTATTGTGCACATTTACCATCAAAAAAAAAAGTGGTTTTTTTCAACAGTCTGGGGATTCCTTTTTATGAAGTCTAGTTCTTCTGTAGTAGGATGGTTTCATTCTGTCATACTAAAATACAAATGTTCCAATATTGTTATGGTGTTATACTGCAGTTAAGTTTTTATTTACTAAAATGCTTGTGCGTGTGACTTGAGATCTTAAACCAGTTTCGCTGGTATATATCAGAGTTCACTGTAGGCTGGCGTTTCTTTGTTTTACTGGGCATCAAAGCAGGTTTTCTCTATAGAACTCTGAGCAACTGGATTGACTTAGCAGGATTTTTCTTTGATGTGAAATCTCTTGAGAAGGACAAAACTTTGGACCTCAGTGAAAATCAAGACTTAACATGCAATTGGTTCACTCAGAGACAGGATACTAAGTTGGCTGGATTGTCTGGAAAGTTTGTATTACAGCAGTATGAAAAGTAGAATTTAATTGGCTAATCTGTCACTTTGCATGAAGAGACAGGGAAGTTTTCCTTAAACCAAAATGACAATTAAGAGATAGGAGCTTTCTGAATATACTAGGCCTGGCTGTACTCTCTTGTTACATTTAATGGGTTTAAAATGACCTTAGCCATCTCACTGCTTCCTCAATTATTCTTTTCTTTTTTTAAACTTACAGTAATTACAGCTCAGCTATGATCTACTTCCATTATTCTGCTCAGCTTTTAATATTATAAAATAAGCTGATGAGCTGTTTTATTGATGCAAACATTATATTATAGAGTTTCATGAACAGATTTATGCACAGTTTATTTGTTTATACTTAAAAGCAAAGACCTAACCTTTAGTTTTAGGAAGGAGGCAGAGAGTGTGCCAAATGTTAAGATATAAAAGCTTTAATTTCACGTATCAATAAGGATTCTGATTTTTCAGCATAGCTAATGTACTTATAATAGTAAGATTGGTTGATAGGTTGGTTTGTAGATATAGCAAGCATATTGCATATCTGATCTAGCCTTGCTGCTTTTTCTTTCTACTAGCCTCTAAACCTATTGCAAAACAGCAAAATGTGAATAAAAAGTAGTGGAGTCTTTCAGTCACAACTCCAGGTTGAGTCAATACTAAGACTGTGGTACAGAGTGAGTAAACTGAGGCAATTCATGTTTGAGAGAAGTGCACTTCTATTAGTGAGTGTGATATTCTAGAAGGTTGATAGGGAAAATGCAATTTCATTCTTCGCAAATCCAGAAGTTAACATTTTAGCTAACTGCCTGTAGTTGTCCTTTGGTGGTGACAAGCTTCTGCAGAACAACACTTCAGAAATGTTGTTTCTGAATTAACAGGGAAATTCCTGATATCGAAGTTTATTGTACTCATTCAAATAGCATCATTTCTATTCTGTGGGAAGTTCCGGGCTTTTAAGGAGGATGGAAAACTTCCCATTTCAAGAACAAGTAACTTTTTTTGCAGAAAGAAAAAAAAATAAAAATAATTTATTTTAGAATTAAATAGTAATTTAAAAAAAGCTATTAAAAATAAAATTGAGCTTGAAAGCTTAGTGCAGAGTCTTTTGACTCAGCTGTGACTCCCCATTCCAAGAAGTCTGTAGAAGTGGGGGCTTGTGAGCTCTGTTGGCAAGAACCTGATGTGCTTGGTGGCGTGGGCTCCACGGCAGTCAGTGTGGTAGAAGCACCTCTGTAGCAAACATCAGAGCTTTCCAGCAGTCCCTTAGGAAAGCTGGTGAAACGCTCAACATAGTTCTGTCAGTATTCTGCGTGTATTTTGCTAGAAATTCCTCAAAACCAGTATGTTAACATGTCCGTGAACTGGCATTTTTCCACTGCAACCTATTAATCTGGAGAATTCTTTTTAAGTTCTTAATACTTAGTACATATTCAGCCCTTTCCATAGCTGTACCTTTTCTGGTCACTGCCGTTGTTCAAGAAAGAGCCTACAGCAATTGTCAGGAAGACCTTGCTCTCAGGTGTTAAAAGGTTTTGTTTCAGGAGGTGAAGAATTTACATTATATGTTTTATCTTGCAGGAATTCTTCAATGGGTGAAGCTGATAGATAACTTTGAGGCTGAGTATGAGTATGTCACCAATGAAGGAACAGTATTCACTTTCAAGACAAACTGCCATTCTCCAAATTACCGGTTAATCAACATTGACTTCAGTGACCCAGAGGAATCCAAATGGAAAGTTCTCATCCCCGAACATGAAAGAGATGTTCTAGGTAAGAGTTCATGTCAAGTAAAAGACTTCCTATTCTCCTTTTTTCAAATTAATTCAGTAATTAGTCTATTGAATGATCTTGTACAGACCTTCTTACTTTTTTCCTGTGCTTAAACTTTGTTTAGGATTTGCGATTAAAAGACTTGCTGAGACTCGAGAGATCCAGGATCCATTTCTCTCTCTCTCTCTCTCTCTCTGTGGCCATAGTGAAGTTGCTTCATCTGTCCTTGTTCTAGTTCTGTGTTTGTAGGAAATTAGGGGAAAGTATTTTCCTGCTTCATGTCAGCATAGTAAACGTTTACTAGACAGTCAGGGATTACAGCAAGAGGGACTTTGTAAGCAGAAAGAAGGGAAAGAGCAAGTCTGGCAGTAGCGCAGCACACTGTGAACAGAGTTGGTCAGAGTTTGAGACAGGATTTTCTGTTGTTCCTGGGATAAAAGGAGTAGACAACACTTGAAAAAAGGCCTTAGGGAAGTTGAAGGGCATGGAATTCTCTAAGTATAAAAGCAAGTTCAAAACATAAATCTTTGGTTTTAATATAATTGAAATAAAGGTGTATTTTTTTAATCCGATCATTTTTGGGAAAATTCAATTAAAACTTAGACTTAGTTACAGATAATACAGAAAAACCTCCTCTGAGCTGTTTTTGACAGATGCTTTGTGTACATTTATGTAGTCCGTTCTCCATACAGTGCAAAATACAATTATGATTTATGTGACTAGAATAACTATAGCTATTCAAAAAGACTCTAATTTTTTTTATTAATCCATCTTTATACAAATTCATTCATGTTTGCTACTTTTCCAGTGAAGAGCTGCTTTGTAGAAGGAGTAGAATTCTCTGTGTGTGTGTGTGTGTATTCAGTAACTTCTGTCTTCCCACACTAAAACAAACCTATTTGACTACTCTTTCAAATTCCTTTTAAGATCTTGCTTTTCAAGACACCTAAAAAAATCTTAATTTCTGTCTGCATTTCACAATGTGTCCTGCATGATTTCTGCCAACAGCCTAGACAAGGTATGTCACCAGTTTGACATAAATGGTGGCTCTGAGTATGCCCAGAATTGTAGTGATGTTGCAAACGACTGGGGGTCTACAGTATTGCAAGAACTTTGGTAAACACAAAAGTAGCAAAATAGAGCTTGGTGGGACACATATCTTTTTCTTAAGATTGTGAACTCTGAAACAGGAACCACCTGCATCTTAAATGAAGTACCTTTACCTTGTCCCTGCTCATTGAAGGGGGGTTGGACTAGATGGCCTTTAAAGGTCCCTTCCAACCCAAACCATTCTACGATTCAAGTCCTAAGCAGAGAGTAAATAATAGGTGTAAGTGAAAAATTGCTTCCAAGTCTAATTTCTGATTGCATGTGAATTTGCTGACAGCCTGTGAAGCCATGCTTAAGTTATGAGGAACAGCAGTTTATAAAGTGGGACCAAGTTGAAGAATTGGCTTAGAGATGGCGAATGTCCAAATAGGATGGGACAGAAACGTGTGATTGACATGAAATGTGGTTAGCACGTGTGGATTTACCTGAGATGTGGTCTAGGCAGCCAAAGGAGCTTTGACTAGTGGCTGTATAAGCACTGACTATATATTCCTTCCCAGTACGATAAAGGCCACATCTGCTCTTCACTACGCTGCACTATTTAGCTCAACTCCATTTTGTTTTCATTCTAAAGGCAAAGTTGTGCTGAGTTCATGTTTGTGGACATGCAAAAAAAATTTTAATGCACGCAATGCTCCTTTAATGGATTATACGTGACAGCCTTGACTATACAAACATAACAAGAACTGCATTTAGAAAACGGAAAGATCAGATAAATGGGTTTGCTGAGGGCACTGGCCTTCAGATTGTAAACACAACAGGCATCATTCAGCTCTTAAACACTTGAAGGCAAACATAATCTGTCATATAAAACCATCAGAGTGACTTTCAGGAGTCTATTGTGTATCATTAAGCTTCTACTGTATTTGAATGTGAAGCCAGAGCAGGCAATCATATGTCCACTTCTCTCTCTAGCTTTTTGGAGTGGTACGTAAAGGAATTGGATTAAATTAACAAATGAAAGAGTCTCCCTAAGAAGATGAGTTATAAGTACTACTAAGATCTTAGCACTACAGTAAAGTAAGTTTGAATTGTTCAGTTGCTTCTTTGTGGCAGACACTTGCAAATTAGTTTTGTATCCTCAGCACCAAGATAAAGGAGTTTATCATGTTCAGGAAGTTGTAGCCCTGAATAAATAAAAAACCCGCTTGTTCACTTGATGAAGTCAGCAAGCAAGCCAGTCTCTATGTCATGTTGTTTTAATAATTTCAAGATTTGGTTTAGAAAGACATAATTATAGCAGAAGGCAGTTAATAATTCATTGTCTTGAAAACCTTGCAGTCAAGTGAATTTGATTTTGAGTGATCCAGAGATGACAATGTAATGAAACGCCTTCTGCAAAAGCTAGGACAGCAGTGATTCAAAGGGTAAATGAGTATTGCTGCTTGTCCAATTTTACATATGTGTGGGAGTGACTCTTTACACAGATGTAATTAGCTGTATTAGAATTTCTTTATAAACATTATAGTTAGTGATGCTTTAGGTCACAAATGTTTTTTACTGGAATATATAGATACTCAGCTCAAAAGTCTCCTACCCTGGTGTGATCTGCCTGGTAGCCATAGCCTTCTTCATTTCTATGTGTTAACTGAGATTCAGTTTCATAAAAGGTGCACCATGCAGATATAGAAATAGATTTATTTATGAATAATAAATTCAGGATTAAGAATTATGAAGCTCTGCCAGCATCTATCAATGGCAAAAAAGATAAATTCTACAAAGTATCATAATATATTCTTAGGGAAGATGCTACAGCTAATATAGTCTAACCAAGAAATAAACACACATGCCTACAAGGCAGTCTGAATGTCATTTGGTTTCTCCAACATATTCTTCAAGATAGACCTTTTTATTGGCTTTGATCTTTTTGTTTTCAAAACTGTTTATAGATGAACTTATTTGGGAAATCCAGGGGAAAAAAACCAGACATATTCCTGCAATGAGGTTGTACACACACCTCATTTTACACCTCTCAGCAGGGATTTCACACAGAGTTGAAGTAATTTTAGATCTCTACTCTGTGAGCTGAGGGGAAGAAATAAATGACAGCTATTTTAAAATTAAATTTAAGGGGGGCCTCAGAATATGTTGGGGTGTGATGAGACTCATTTCCCCCCCTTTGGAGTTTGTTTATAAAGTGTTACTTTTAATTTTCAGGGAGTCTAAAATAGAACCATAGGAGAGATTCACATCTAATGTTGAACAAGTGGTTTAAATGACCACATACCTGCAAGTGGGTGTGCTGAATTAGTTAAAAGGCAGCTATGAAACAGTAAGTGCAGACTGATCATTACAGACACTGTGACCCTAGTTCTAAGGCATAGGATAACTCTGCTGTCTTTAGAAGGTTAATTAATTCTGAGAACTGTGACTCCCTCTAGAAGTGCCCAATACCAGTGGAGCAGGGCAACTTGAGAGTAGCAGTTATATCCAGCCCTGTACTTGTGACAATGAAAAGAAAAACAGAATAGATCTCCTGAATAAGGAGAGCTAAGAAATAAGACTTATTCCTGAATGTGTCATAGATGAGGTGAATGATCTTGAACAATTCCTTGAATCTCAGTTGGCCATTTAACAAGCAGGGGCACAGCTAGTAATGCTCCTGTACCTTGTACACATCTGCACACGTAAACTCAGTGCATGTAAAATGCTTCCCTTCCCTCAGCTAGCATGTGCACTCCAAGTGAAAAAATAGTATTTTTCTTCATACCTTTAACCTGCTAGCTAATTTATAAACGCTTAAGAGTTTGGGGAGGGGAGTTACTGCAACTAAAATGTTGTTATGCTCCAGCAGTGTGACAAAGATTTCTAGCTGCGTTTTTACAAATTTAAGCTCTAAAGCCAGATTTTGGGTCACTGTCCTATCCACGCCTGACGTACAGCATTAAGTAAAAAAAAGTCCCAGGCATTCTTTCAGATTTTATTTAATTCTTTTGAATGTAGCATACAGTGGAAAATGCAGCGTGGAGACAATATACTGAGCAACCACCCAGAATCGTCAAATGCATTGCGAGATAAATAGTTATCTTTTGGCACTGTAGTGAAACCAGGAGGGAAAGTCTGGAATGAGTACCACAAAATTGTTGATCCTGAATGACAAGGATGTGCATGGGTGTGAGTAATCCCTCATGTTCATCTCGGTCGTCAGGAAGCTTGTGCTCTCCGTTACCCTGTGGTGTTTTTCAGAGTACCCATAGCTTTACACACTTGGGAGTTTTGCTTGCAAAGTGTGTATGTGAAGGATTGTGTTACTGTTCTGAGGAGAAGTTGTGTGACCTTCTGTGTGTAGCCCAGAGGAAGCACCCTGCAGAGACGGCTAGTGCAAAGCGTGGCAGAGAGGAGAAAATTGGCTGCAACACAAATGACCAGATTGATAAGCTTCTACTGTGAAAGGATGTGCATGGGTGTGAGTAATCCCTCATGTTCATCTCGGTCGTCAGGAAGCTTGTGCTCTCCGTTGGTGTTTTGTGTTTTTCAGAGTACCCATAGCTTTACACACTTGGGAGTGCAAAGTGTGAAGTGTGTATGTGAAGGATTGTGTTACTGTTCTGAGGAGAAGTTGTGTGACCTTCTGTGTGTAGCCCAGAGGAAGCACCCTGCAGAGACGGCTAGTGCAAAGCGTGGCAGAGAGGAGAAAATTGGCTGCAACACAAATGACCAGATTGATAAGCTTCTACTGTGAAATGTATTAAAAAAAAAAAAAAAAAAACCCAAACCTGGAATGTGGCTTATCTCCAGTGTTTCCCAGCAACAAAAAGCACCCCCTAAGATCTGGCCAAGCCAGATACAGTCCCTCACTCACTGGGGACATGGGGAAAGGTGGTGGTCCAGTTGCACGTCCCTGACTGAAAGTTTTATTCTGCTCCGCTGGTAGGGCTTTTGTGGCTCTGTTTAATTCTGTTTACCATGGAAAACCTGCATCAGTCACAGATGACTGAAGCCTGTAGGTTACTTAAGGAAGCGTTGCTCCTGATGTTTGCAGCTTCAGAAGAGCTTTGCCCCCGCCCCGACTCTGTCTCTCGTTTGTGTGTCTCATACTGAGAGGATGTGGGGTATAAGATCCTTGTCTTGTTGAAATTGGTTGGAGCTTTTCCATTAACTTAAACGTGGCAGGCTGTCACTGAGGATGGTCTCTCAAAGAAGACATACGCCTTTTCATATGTTGTGAGGGCTCATCAACATTTACTCACATGTTTCAGAATGATTCATGTTTTATTCTCTAAATTGCTCATGCTTTGTTTGCAAGTCCACCCATAAGTAGCCTTGAGTGGTGGTTACGGGTCATTTTAATAGAGATCAGCATGGATACCTGTTAATCTGCAGAGACACTGAAGTTTATGATGGCTGTCTGTGATGTCCAAAGAAACCAAAAGGACCTTCCAGGTCTATTTTCCAGCTAAAGCTTTGACAGTCCATTAAAATATATTCATTCTTTGTTGAGTAGACACACAAGCACATTGTACAGCAAGTAACTCAGCAGTTTCTGCTGAAGACTTATGGCTACCTAGCTCTTCTAGCTTGGCATGTTCTTTTCCATCAACATTTTAGCCTGCATCTGTCAAAGCATGTTTGTACAGTTGGACACTTAACATGCTGTAGCTACTGCTGCAGAAATGAAAGGTCAGAACTGTCATAAGTAATTAAGGTTAGTGGCACAGATGTTTGGTGTGAGGATTCAACCTTTTTTTTTTTCCTGAAACTATTTCAAAAGTTGTTCGTAGCAACGTTGCAGGTGCCGAGTTAATGGCATGCCTTTGCTACTAATGAAAGCTGTCAAAATAAAAGTGTTTTTTGGAAAAGAAAATTTCTAAAAGGTTGAACTAGACCATTTCTTCTAGAGATGGTTAGGCTCAGTTTTCTAGGCCTTGTTAAGAAGTATAATTCCTCTAGCCCAAATTTAGCTATTGAAGAATTGTGTGTAACCTATTGTAGTCATCAAGGTGTTCGCTGTCATCTTTGAAGAGAAATGGGCAGTACCAAGGATAATTCTTCACACCTGCTTTCAGTACCTACAAGTGCCTCCAAGTGTGTCCATCTGTCTCTGATGCCTGAGTCAAGAGACTCAGGTTGGAAAAGGCAACCTCTACATTTTTATCGTTTAGTAAAATAAATCCTTTGCCTGATGGGTATTGTAAGTAGGTGGATTGTAAGTATGCTGGAGAACAATTGATAAATTCAGGTGTAACTGTGAGAAAAACTGCTCTGTTCATTGGTATTAACTGAAAATAAACTGACCCTATACATTGGAGAGGTCTTGGATGGTTAGCTTTTTTAAAAAAACACCTGTGTGAGTGAAACTGCTCAGCAAGCAATTCACAGCATCCCAGAACAGGATATCCAAAATAATTGGGTGAACTGCATTCGAAAGGTGCTTATTCCTGCCCATTTTCTATAAAGGGAGCCTACAACAATGGTGTCAGGCTTAGCTTTGTGAAGTTTGCAAGCGCACAATCTTGAAAGCTTCCAGGAAGTACAGAGGCATGCAGGATGCACTCTGCAAAGCATGAACAAAACCAAGGAGACTGACTGTTAATGCAACAAACTCGTCAGTATCTGCAGTTCTCAGTGCCAAGCATGGGAGTAACAGAGGCTCAGCCTGTAGTCAAAAAATAGCTGTTGTTAATAATTCAGCATTGTTTTAGCTTGCTATGTATATAAGTGTTGGTTCTTAGTGTCTTTTTTTTCTTCTGCTCTTTCAAGTCTGCTTCAGTGTTTTGCTCTGTTTTGATTTTTGCATTTCTTTGTAGCTTCCATTACTGTAAGTTTTGGAGGCAGTTAGCAATGCACCAAAACCAGTTATAATACAGGTATTGTACACAGAAGCTGTGTTCCTAAATCTCATGGAATGTTTTAAAAACGTTTTGTGTTGTCTTCTCATCTGTTATCTTCACCTTGCTGAGAGCATCTAATTTGTAAACGAAAGGGGTGATGGAGAATTAATATTGCTGCTTCCTAGGCAAGTTCTTCAATAGCAAGAATCCCCACATAAGCCAGCAGCCTTACCCCTGGGCAATTGAATCTTTTTAATAAAAGAGTAATATCTCTTCGTAATATGTAAGTTGAAGTAATAATGTACCTCAACTTTTAATGAAAACATCCATTAAACTGCAGTGCTTCATCAAATGATTAGTGAGGAATCAAGGGTCATCACAATTTAATTTTAAAATAAAAATTGCTTAAATAGTATTTTTGCTGAGGCAACGCTACATATTATATACATTTGAAGTTGATCTAAGAGTGTCTGTAATCCATTTTATGAAACTTTAAGTGTCAGGAAATTCTGAGAGTAAACCAGGATATTTTAGTTACAGATGTTACTGAGAATACCAATGGAGTTCATGGGATCTCATAGTTATTGCAGAGCAATTAATTCTACAGGCAAAAATGGTGTGTTACTGTAGGGGTGCTATTTTTTAAATTCATATTTTGTGTTATAAAACCAGTTATACATGTGAATGTTGGCAGATTTGCGCAATGAAAATGTAATAAATATTTTAAATTACTGCATACTCTCCCTGTTCATACAGGCAAGAATGATTCTATATTTCAAAATATGTAATTGCATATAACAAACTTACAGTTTATTCTGTTCTCCAGCCTCACTTAAGAAATTTAAGTCACTCCAGAGCCAAAATTACACATCAATTACTAATTTATAAGCAGTGTTATGTTGTGCTGTATCTTACTATTTCAGGTCATGGCTTCATGGTTGAAATTTCAATTAGTGTTGTACTCTGGGGCTTTGGTTCGAAAATTCTGAGATTTAGGCTAGAAGCTCATGAGGGAGTTAGAAAGTCTGCGGGGCGGGGGGAAATATCAGTGGTGGTCTTTGGGAAGAGGGGAGTAGTAAAGCTTTATTTTGGTGTTTATGTAGCATAAATTCATATGGCTAGAAAGTCAGACTGGTGTTAAATTTCACCGGTCCTTCAGGAACAAGCTAAAAGGAAAGTAGACTCTATCGAGCTATTAGGATTTGAAGGTCTTCGAGCTCTAGGGGGTCGTGACAGACCTGAACTGTATATGAAAGCAGGGATGGTTAAAGAAGCTAAGTGTTACAGAATAATGAGTTTTGACCTTCAATTCAGAAAGAGCTTGTTACCCTTAATGGAAGGGGCACATGATACAACTTTGAACTTTTGTTATGGAATGTGCAAAGATGCATTAATAAGACTGTCTTCAGTACAACTCTGTGAATTCAAATTATTTGGTTTTATAGGGCTTTGGGGAAACTGGAAAGAACTGTTAAAATGTGAACAACGTAAAATAGTGTAAAACTGAAATACAGTCAATTTTGCCTTGCTTCTGTTTTATTTTCTGTTTTTTCCTCCGATGTTGGTATTTTAAACTCCCCATTTCAAAGTGCTACTTTGACATTACAGCATGCCCCAGTTCTTCTGGGGCTGTTTTTTCTTGCTCGTTTGAGCCCATCTTTTCAGTTTTTGCTTCCAGGACATAAGAGAAGGCATTGTCCAATGCTGGTACCTTGCCCATGGTCGTGCAGAGAAGAAATGAGAAAGGCAAAAGCCCAGCTAGAACGCAATCTGGCTGCTGTCGTTAAAGACAACAAAAAAAGCTTTTACAAATATATTAATGACAAGAAGAGAGCCAAGGAGAATCTCCA
>NW_008794211.1:3364538-3365455 GCF_000699145.1 Aptenodytes forsteri | reverse complement strand
GTTTGATGGTTGGACTCGATGATCTTAGAGGTCTTTTCCAACCTTAATGATTCTATGATTCTATTTAGGTTTCCAGTCTCACTTGTCAGGGGAGAAGTTGCACATACGTAGTTGGAAGAGGACAAGAATCACCACCTTACCTAGTCCTACAGACAAAAAAAATATCCCTCATTCCCTTTTTCCAGATATTTTTTCTTGACTTTTAACCTTGTTTGTATTTTGTCTAGTTTTTATTTGATTTGTGAATTAATGAGAAGAAGTTGAAATACTTTTGTTGCAAAGTAGGGTAACCCATTTCTTAAATGACAGAAATACTAAGAGAGATGAAGAGGTTTCAGTCTTTTTTCTATCTGCATGAGTAAATAAATAGATTTGTCACTAAAGGTCTAAAGCCAGTGGCACAGGAGACAGAAGAGAGTATGTTATATGATATATTCTGGGTGGACTGGAGCCCTGAAAAGTTTCTACACTTCACAGGATATAAAGATGGGGATTAAAGTGAGATGGTCAGTAGAACTGCAGGGATTTTTGTAGAAATTGCCAGCCCAGACCATTTCTTTAAAATCAGTTGGGATTTTCCAAAGTCCAATTAAAAAAATTAGCATTCCATGAAAAAGTTCACGTGTCTCGGGTGCTTCTTCCTTTAATTCTTCTGAGGAACAAATTCAGAATGTGAAAGGTTCTGTGAAGCAGAAGCTCTCGTTCCTGCACAGCTGCACAGCTGAGGTGGGCAGCTCCGCAGGGGCCCACAACTGTCAGGAGACACTGTCCTGGTTTCAGCTGGGATAGAGTTAATTTTCTTCCTACTAGCTGGTACAGTGCTGTGTTTTGGATTTAGCATAAGAATAAAGTTGGTAACACACCGATGGTTTAGTTGTTGCTGAGCAGTGCTTACACTAGTCAAGGACTTTTCAGCT
>NW_008794211.1:3362339-3364029 GCF_000699145.1 Aptenodytes forsteri | reverse complement strand
TGGGGGGGGGGGGGGGGGGGGAGAGTGAGCGAGCGGCTGTGTGTGGTGCTCAGTTGCCGGCTGAGGTTAAACCACGACAGAGGCATAAAGGAAATGAACCTCTGCAGAACACTTCATTCCAGGGTCCTTTTGCCAGATTGAGTTCACTGTGCTGTATCCTGTTCCTACTACCTTTAGAGTCTCAAGAATGCTGTGTAACAACACTAGCTTCTTGAATAAATGTGGTTTTTCTGAAAATGGCGTGTTGAGGATATCGCCTCAGAATAGCCCTTTTCTTACACCCGGTAGAGCTTGCTTACAAGAATAGCCTCCTGAATACTTAGGCAATAAAAACAAGATGAACAGTAACCTCTAGATTCTATACTTTAATGTGCAATACCAGATCACATGTCTTTTTTTTGTTCTTCTTAGTTTAGCTTGAGTCTAAATCATAACTATTGTTTTGATTTTCATGCATTTCCGTAAGTATTGCTGGCAAAGATCAATGTTTTGCTTGAAATATGTGATATTTAAGAGCAGTATTGATCTATAAGCACCCCAAATGCATAAGCATCTTGGTTAAGCAATTCTTTATTCCTGTGTCTGCATAAATTAGCTTCAAGTGGCATGGTTAGTGCATTTCCAAAGAATATCAGCCTTTACTTTTGGGTTCATTTTTTTTTGTTTCAGAAGGCAGGTGACTTCTAAAGATTTAAGAGTTAAATTCAATGCATGTCAGAAATTTTGGTGCGTGTATTTAGGTATGCTAAAGAATTTTAGAATCGGATTATGTCTGATTGTTTCTTTCTTACAATTTTTTTTACTGTATTTTCTGTGGCTTTTTTTTTCTTTTCCACACTCTGCAGAATGGGTTGCTTGTGTGAGGTCGAACTTCCTGGTTTTGTGCTATCTGCACGACGTGAAGAATATCCTGCAACTTCATGATCTAGCTACTGGTGCACATCTCAAGACTTTCCCCCTAGAGGTTGGCAGTATTGTGGGATATAGTGGCCAAAAGAAGGACACAGAAATATTCTATCAGTTTACTTCCTTTTTATCTCCAGGTAAGATTGTTTTTTCTCTTAGTTATTGTTTCTTTTCCTGGGAACAATATCTTTCTCATTTTCTGTTGTTTAGTAGAATCATAGAATCGTTTAGGTTGGAAAAGACCTTTAAGATCATCAAGTCCAACCATTAACCTAGCACTGCCAAGTCCACCAATAAACTGTGTCCCTCAGCACCACATCTGCATGTCTTTTAAATACTTCCAGGGATGGGGACTCAACCACTTCCCTGGGCAGCCTGTTCCAATGCCTGACAACCCTTTCAGTGAAGAAATTTTTCCTAATATCCAATCCAAACCTCTCCTGGCACAACTTGAGCCCATTTCCACATGCCTGACAACCCTTTCAGTGAAGAAATTTTTCCTAATATCCAATCCAAACCTCTCCTGGCACAACTTGAGCCCATTTCCACTTGTCCTATTGCTTGTTACTTGGGAGCAGAGACCGACACCCAACTTGCTACAACCTCCTTTCAGGTAGTTGTAGAGAGCAATAAGATCTCCCTTGAGAGGGAGACCTCTCAGGTCCCTCCTTTTCTCCAGGCTAAACAGTCCCTGTTCCCTCAGCCGCTCCTCATACGACTTGTTCTCTAGACCCTTCACCAGCTTCGTTGCCCTTCTCTGGACACACTCCAGCACCTCAATGTC